>NW_019716282.1:0-1345 GCF_900074925.1 Ramularia collo-cygni | reverse complement strand
GAGTTTACTTTAAACCCCTCCTACTTCCTACCTCCCCTTAGGATAGTAGTCTCCTCTAACTAGTAGTCTAGCATCTTGCGTAACTATTTAATAAGGTTCTCGTAGGCAATCTAGTACTCTAGCCGTTAGACCTCTAGTATAAAGCGGTAAGAGCTAGGCCGGCCGGTCGCGAACCTAAYATCCTTTAGAATRTTAGTATATAGTTCCYRAGTTACTAGTAGCAAATATTTATTAGGATCTAAAGTTRTTAGYAAAATAAGWATATAATAACTRTRTAAACGGCGTCCGCCTATATAAACGCACCYTATRYAGAAYAGGCATCTACTAGGCTATTAATATACTCCTCGTCGATAGTATGCCTAAYACTTTTACGCCCCTAGGCCTTAGCGAAATAATATMGATAGTAAGGGATCCTAGGTATTATATAGGGTCGGTTCGGTTACTTCCGGATCGGATATAGGTTCTACGTCTATATAAACGAAGCTATCTCCTCTCGCATAATCGGCGTATAGATGTACTTTATTACTACGCGATCGGACCGCTTTAATTTGTAGAACTAGCCGGATTTCTTGTATTTCGCAAAGAAGACCTATAGTAGCAAGCGTTAAGTTCGTACACCTAAGGCTTAGTATAATACGAAGCAGAAGTCGCGCTATAGGAAGTAGGTAGTTTAGACTTATATACTACTTCTTTATCCGCCCTCGGGTAAGCTAGCCCTACTAGGCCTTAACTCGAACGTTKCGAGTACTTAAACCGAAAATAAAACAGTTCCGGAAGCGCACTTTATACTAACGGGTCCTCTTCGCGTGTTCGTATTACGCCTATATAAGGAGTATAGTCTCCTTCCCCTTATCTGTGCGAATCTTACGAGGTACTCGTTTATATTTCTTAGCGGCGTAAGCGAAACTAGATAAGACAGACACTATTATACGGGCGGAAGGACCTAAATACTAGTATAAAACGTATYTTRTATCGGCGTTAATAGCAGCGTAGATTTRAAATCTATAGTCCTCTAGCTTATAGTAAGCATCTATGCTCTAATAATAGTCCGGCCTAAGCGTAGTATAGATACCTCGACGGCGCGTAAATCGAGAGGATCTATTATACGCCCCTACTAGGTAGACCTTACGAACTAGTTCGTATAAGCGGCGCCTACGGACTTTGTTAGCTATTGCTATATATAGGAGTAGTAGTATAATCCGAAACTATAAGGCGCACTGTTATACCCACCTGCTAAGCGCAATCCTTATACGGTCGGTTATACGGAAGTGTGTTTATAGGAGAACCTTACTATACGTATCGATCTTAGAGCGATTAAGCTCCTTTACGACGAGATTAAGGAACT
>NW_019716294.1:8706-9760 GCF_900074925.1 Ramularia collo-cygni | reverse complement strand
ATTAGTAGCTATACGTAGCTAGTAGTACTTCCGCTAAAGTAACTCGAGCGTCTTCGCCTTCCTAAAGTGTCCGGCGAGAGCGTTATTGTAGTGCATACGTATTAGTTGCGCACGTAAAGCGTGGTCTTTCGGAATGTATAGGGCATCGCCGTAGAACAATGTTCYATCCTTAATAATATAGCCTTCGTACTCGCCCTTCTCCCTAGCCGCGTCGCGTATGCTCGAAGCATCTACGTCTACGTTTACTAGTRCTTTAGCGTAACCGAGTATTAGGTCTAGAATATTTCTAAGGGCTAAGTCTATAGCTACTAGGACGGCTATAATACGCCTAGGTAGCGAAAGCTCGCCGCATACTCTAGTAGGTAGTAATCCCTCGCACTTAATCGCGTAGCACATAGCTCTTACTCTTCTAATAGAGGGCTCTATCTCGCTTCGAAGAGCTTTATTAGATTACTAGTTCTAAAGTTTGCTTTATAGTGTAGGCAATAGTATACTTATATGCTAAGACGACTCCGTAGTACTCGCTTCGTAGTCGCTACGCCTACTCGGACTATCCGTAGGGTTCTTTGTCCCTACGCGATGTTCGATAGTAAAGTCGAAGGGCGCTAATTAAACCGCCTATCGTGCCTATCGACCGACTAACTRTTTTATCGTTATAAAAGCTTTAAGGTTAGYATAGTCGACGATTACTTAAATCGTATRCGTAGCGCTATCGAGGTACGGGCGCTACTACTTAAACGCACTTACTACTAYAAGTAGCTCTTTATCGTAGGTCTCGTAATTRTATTCGGCYRGGATTATCTTCCGTAACTAAAAAGCAATAGGATGCTACTATATGTCCTTAAACTGCTATAAGAGGATGCCCGTAAGCGCGAAGTCCGATGCGTCGGTTTCGACTCGTAGGCGAAGCGYAGGGTTATAGTGCCTTAGTAGTAGGGCTAACTAAAAGGCTTCCTTAAGCTGTCTTAGCGCATTCTCTTCGCTAGCGCCCTAAGGGATCTTCCCTAGCTTCCTRCCTTTAATAGCTCCCTTCGATAGGTCGGTTAAGGGCCTT
>NW_019716294.1:0-2675 GCF_900074925.1 Ramularia collo-cygni | reverse complement strand
ATCTAATCTAACTCCTAAAAGACTATAAGGAAAAGTATAGAGTCTATACTCTTATAAAGATAAAGAAATATAAAGGAAAAGTTACTAAGAGAAGACCTTAGGTACTTAAGCTTATATCCCTAGATATTTATAGCCCTCTTCTAAAGTCCAGACTAGGATATTAATACTAGCTAAAAATTGTTAATAACTTCTTAAGAAAGAAATAGGGATATCTACTTATTAGTAGAGAGGATGCCCTAGCTACTCTAAAAATCTAGAAGCTAAAAGCTAAAAGAAAAACATCTTTAAAATTAAAGACAATAAGATTAGATAATGTACCTAAACTTACTAGTCTACTAAAATAGTAGAAGAAGGATTTAGGAATCTACTTTAATATAACAGATATATATAACTCTATTTAGAATAGAGTTATAGAAAGATCTATCTAAATATTAGAAGATGYAGTAAGGGTAATAATTAAAGAATTAGGAATGCTAATTGAATTTTAGCCTAAAGCCCTAGTAGCCTAGTTTAAAATAAGGAATAGGCTGCTAAATAATAATAATAATAAGTTCTATTATAGTCTAGTGCGGGCGAGGCCCATGCAGACTTTACTACGTAGTGTCTCTATAGGAGAAAACCCTTTCTTCTTACGCGGGTTGAAAAACTCCCCCATCCCTTAGGTGTTTGCCTCGTATGTGCTGCGAGCTCTCCTCGGTTAAGTACGCCGTTCTTTTATGCTCCTTGCTTCTATTCCTACCCTGCCTACCCGCTCCGCTCTATATCTCTACGGTCCTACGCTTCCTTCCGCTCTTAGACTAGTCGTTCTACCGCGGGGCTTAGCTTGAACTACTCGAGAAATCCTTCCCTAATAATCTATTTCGCGATCCTCTATACGTCTTCGGGGTCGTTTAGAATAACTTAGATGTCTTTGCTTCTCGTCCTTCGTAGCTAGTCTCCGCGTCCCCTCGCCTACTCTAAGTAGTATAGAAGCATGTGCTTAATATTTTAGTAGGGGTATCCGTATTAGCATGCCTTGCTTTCTACCTCTAGGACTCTCCGCCTCCGGAGGTATTCCCGGAGGCCGATATGTTCGGTCCTTAACTATGTTATTATACTTAATTAGGCCCTTATTAGCCCTTCGTAGATAGTATGCGGAGGTTTGTAGCCTCCCCCGCTCCGGTCCGGCGTTATTGTGTTATCCTTTCTTATAGCTACGTTCTAGTTCCTCGTTTAGGCCGCTATAAAGTACCGGCGGTCCCTCCCCTAGTAACGGTTCTAGCGGTCCTTCTATTATTCTAGGGACCTCTCCTTAAGATCCCTAATTATCTTTCGCTTTTCTTGGATTTCCCCTTTCGTCGGGGCCCGTAGTGCTACGTATGTTCCTATGTTAATTAGTGTAGGCATCTCTCTGTTCTACGTCGCTATGTCCTCTTACCTCTATGTCTTAAGTCTGTTGTTACCGGGCTAGCGGTTGTGTATGGCTCTTATAATGTACTTTTAACATAGCTAGTTAGCCGTAAGCGCGGAGTGTTATATCCTAAGTTGCCGGAGGTATATGTCGATAGGGAGCACGTTCGTTTCGTGTTCGAGGGTACGGAGGGGTACCGACTTATATACTCCGGTAACCTTACGGAGCGCCTTTGCCTAGGTTCTTTCTAGTTCCGTAAGGAGCACTTATAGAACTCGTCCTTTATTGTTGTCGTAGGCCTAGATCGGGCTACCGTACGTTATTACCGGGCGCACGATTGCCGTGTAGAGTTGCTTGGCCTATACGAATGTGGCGCCCTATGTGGACGTTATAAGCCTGTTTAGGGATTCTATAAGGCCTAGTATCCTAACGCATGTCTCCGGCTTTGATGTGTGGCCTTAAATCGTAATAGTGGCTCTTATGTTGTGTTTCGTGCGGCTCCTCGTAAAGTGGATAAGTTAGTACTTCTCCGGGGCGAACCTTACGCCGTGCTTCTCTACCTATCGTTCGYATCTCGTRTRGAGTTCCTCGAGCCTTCTATAGTTGCCTTCCGTTATCGTTAACTAKGTTAGGATGTTAGTGTCGTCTACAAACCCGCTAGCTATAGAGTTCTAGRAGTCTAGTAGGGGTAGGAGCTCCGACACGAATACTAGGAAAAGCGCTAGAGAGAGGGTCGATCCTTATAGGATGCCGGTTTCGGTGTCCCTCCTCGCGCTAGTAAAGGATCCTAATTTTAGTGTAGTGGTCCTTTCGGTAAGGAATAACCCTATAAAGCTAGTTATCCATTCCGGGAGTCTTATCTTCCTTATAATGTAGATAAGTCTTTCGTGCGATACGTAGTCGAACGCTCCCGAGATGTCGAGATATAGGAGGGACGCGACCTTGCCTTTGCCTCCCTTCTACACGGCTCGGATCTTTTCTATTAGTAGTTCTATCGCGGTTAGGGTAGATCGTCTTAGCCGTCCTCCTATTTGGCCTTCCGGGAGGAGGCCCTTTTCTTCTAGTAGTGCTAATATTCGGCTCGCTACGATCTTCTCGAGAAGCTTGCCTATAGTGTTAAGGAGGGCTATTAGTCTGTACGCCTTTAGTACGGTATATGTCGGTTTCTAAGGCTTCCTTAGGACTACCGTAATAGATTCTTTGTAGTATAGCGGATAGTATCCGATCCTTAGGTAGGCCGTAAAGAGGTGTGCTAGCGGAGCGTGTAGGGACTTATATTGCTTTA
>NW_019716289.1:6675-9936 GCF_900074925.1 Ramularia collo-cygni | reverse complement strand
GCTATTCTATTATACTAATAATTGCAGCTATAGCTTAAAGAATTCTTTCTCTCTTAGATTTAGGGCCTTTAGAGTCTAAGTTATCCTCTTTAGATCTCTTTTTCCCTTTAATTTCTATATAGGAAAATTCTTCTTAGACTAGCTATAGGCTTAGCAAAGTCTTAGATACGAACTTAATATATTTATAAGCATCCTTTAGAGGTAAAGGAACTTAAATAAATGCCTTAAGTAGGTTTTCTAAAACTTCTAGGGCTTTTTCCTTAGTTTCCTTCTACTTTAGTTTAGGCCTAATTAATAGAGTTTCTATAAGCTTTAATAGTCTCCTAAGTAGCTTTCTTTAAGGTACTTATAAAAGCTAATGTCTTAATTAAATTTTAAATTAAGATCTCCTCCTTTCTTCTCTTTAAAGAAGATTATATTAGAGTACTATTTTATAGCTCTTATATCTAGATTCTAGAAGAGCTATAACTTAGAGGTTCCCTTAATATATCTAATAAATATAGCATTCTTACCTCTATTTATAAGTTTGTCTAATCTTACCTATTATAGCTAAGATCTTAGATCTATATATATATAATAGCTTAATAACCCTATACCCTAAGATAGTATACTAAAGATTTTACTCTATTAAATACTTCCTTAGGTAAGAGAGGAAAGTCTTCTATAACTAGTCTATTAAGGAGTCTATTCCTAATTTTATATTAGGTAGAAAGTGCTTCTAGCTAGAATCGATTAGCATTCTAGACTCCTTAATTATTGCCCTAATTATATCTTCTAAAGTTTAGATAGATCTTTTTATAACCCTATTCTAAAGAGAGTTATATAAATTAGTTAGGTCTAGGTAGATTCCTAAGTCCTTCTCCTACTATTTTAGCAAGCTAATTAGTTTAGGTGTATTATCTAATCTAGTTGTCCTTAGTTTTATAGATGTTTTTGTCTTAACCTAGATCTTCTATTGCTTTAAAGTAGTTAGAGTATTATCTCTTCTTACTAAAGGATATCCCTATTTCTTTCTAGAGAAATTGTTAATAATCTTAAGCTAGTACTTAAATCCTTATCTTAACTTAGGAAGTAGGCTATAAATGTTAAGAGAAACTAGTTCTAATACTTAGGATTTTCTCTCTAAAACTTTTCCCTTCTGCTTCTTTATTTTTATAAGGGCATAGACTCTATATACCTTATTATAATTTTCTAGTATAGGAATTTCCTTAAGGTTTATATATAAGGGAGTATATAAACAGGTGGTCTTAATATAGCAGTTAATTCGTAATATACGATATTGCCTAGAGAGAGGAAGGAATCTATAGAGGTAGGGATAGCTAAGTATAGGACTTCGCCGAGGCGCCGACGTCGGCGTACCTCTATAGTCCTTATGTTATACCCTCGCGGTACCGTAGTAGTACCGTAGGCTATTCCCTAATATTATCCCCCTCCCCCTTAGCGGCCTGTCCTTAGGTCGGATTCTATCTTATATAGAACAAGTAAATACTTAATTTACTTTAATTGCTTAGCATATTGTGTAACATTTAGAGCTAGACTTTTATAATTATAAAAGCTTTAGAACTTTACTTATAACCTTAATAACAACAATTACTACTCGAACGTTAAATACCTTTAACATTATTCTCTTTATTATCTCTAAGGACGTAGTCCTCGACTATTAAGTCGCTACTACGACGGTACCTTAGCGGTACTTGTTCGCTAGTAGCTCTAGATATATAACTCGTCGCCGTAAGGCTACGCGCGCCGAAGCGCTTCGAACCCTCGACATAGGTAACCCTATAGCACGCTATACGTCTAATTAGAGCATTACTTCTCGGCTTAGTAGCGGTAAAGCCTTACTAACTTACGTACCGCCTAGCTACTATAGTATGGCCGAGACGAATATATCTAAGGTCGCCGTTTCTAAGGCTCTCGTTATAGGTAAAGAGTGCTAAGCGCGCCCTACCGCGCGCGTCTATCTTTACCGTACGTATACGGTATCTACGCGGTATATATATAGATTACTAACCTATATAGTAGAATGTTATCGACGCTTTAGTCCTATTAGTTCTACTAAGAATAGCTTATCCGTAAGTAAGTAATTAGAGTTGTCGTCTAAGTATAACTACGACCCTAATTACTCCGATAAGTGTATACTATATATTTAGGATAAGAGTAGTCGTCTACCCTATTACGTCTTACTAAACGAGTTTAACCGAGTAGTAAACTACTTCGAATACGTAAGTTTTCCGTAGCTACCGTAGAGCTACCGCTAACGTACCGTAGCTCCGTCGTATCGTTACTACTACTCGCCCGGATTACGACCGTCTTTAAGTTCGTACCGACCGCGCTCGTAATTATACGCGTAAGCTATATATTCGAGCTCGTACGATTACCGACGAGGTTCTAGCCGATTCGAAAGGCTCTTCGTCGTTCGCTAAGAAGGTAAGGTACGTCGTCGGTACTTATAAGGATTAGCCTTCTAACCGTACTTAGGAGGTATATAATTAAGATACTAAGGAACGTCGCTACCGTACGTTAGAGWTGTATACTAAGTACGGCTCTAGCTAGGGTTTACGGCCTTATAATGTTATTATCGACGCGGTCGTTAAAGCCGAGGTTCTTTAGTAGATTTAAAGCACCCCCGCGATCGCCCGGCTAGTTTACTATAGTAAGAGTATAGCGTAGGTATCGTACTAGTACCGCACCGTAGCGGCTTATCTATAAGGCTACCTAGTAGCCCTTCTATTATACTTCTAATGCTCGCGGTAAGCGGTATCTATACGTTTACATTTTTATAGCGAGATGGTTTTTATAGAGGGAGGATAGTATAATTAATTAATGTCTACCTTTCTTCCGTCTATCTTCCTTTAGAGGCTTCTTATTCCGTAGCGTCTTCGAGTAGCTTTACGACCGCCTAGCGTATTACGGAATAATCCCGTAGGGACTCCCCGTAGCGATAATCCCGTATAGGAAGGGCCGCTAGAGATAAATAAAATAGGGAAGGCCGTAGGACTAGTAATCTTATATAGATACGCGACGTTAGGATAGAGCGGGTAGGATAGGATCGCTAGGAGCGTAACTAGGTTAGGTAATCTAGGTGCTAAGCCGAGCGCTCCTCCTAGTACTACTTAGACTAACTAGACGCCCTACCTAAGCRCTTAGAGCGCTCGCGCTCGGATTGCTTAGATAGCTTACCTTTATAGTTAGTATATATAGAAGCGATATAATCCCCTATAGAGTATATCGCGTATAACTTACTATTTTATCTTACTTATT
>NW_019716289.1:0-190 GCF_900074925.1 Ramularia collo-cygni | reverse complement strand
TACTTAGACTAACTAGACGCCCTACCTAAGCACTTAGAGCGCTCGCGCTCGGATTGCTTAGATAGCTTACCTTTATAGTTAGTATATATAGAAGCAATATAATCCCTTATAGAGTATATCGCGTATAACTTACTATTTTATCTTACTTATTAGAATAGAACATCCTACTTTACTTTACTTTATAGACTTC
>NW_019716285.1:107985-109818 GCF_900074925.1 Ramularia collo-cygni | reverse complement strand
ACCCTAACCCTAACCCTAACCCTAACCCTAACCCTAACCCTAACCCTAACCCTAACCCTAACCCTAACCCTAACCCTAACCCTAACCCTAACCCTTAGACGGCGGAGTATATCGTCCTCCTTATAGCTGTTATAAAGCGATCGGTGTTTGTCCTTAAGGTGCTTAGAGTAATTGCTTTTAGATAGATTAACCTTATATCTAGAGCAAAATATAGTACCTATATCTAGGCTATAAGTTATAATAGTTTCTTCTAGTATAATTGTCTTACTAGGTATAACTAAAGAGCTATTATTAAAGTCGTCTAGAGTAAGAATATTATTAGTAAAGTAGCTATTAATATAGTTGTTATTAGTAGTAGACATAGTAAGTAGACTAGTTAGTAGTTAGTAGTAAGAGTAGAGAGTAAAGTAGCTAGTAGTAAGATAGTAGTTTAGAGGTATAAGAAGATCGAAGTAAGTAGGGATACCTCGAGTAGATATATATTCCTAAGTCCTACGCTAAGGAGCTAATAATTATCCGTTTAATAAGGGTTTAATTACACTATAATTATCTCGATAATAACACTCTAATAATGCTCGAATGCTTCTACGATAATTATATAGTAGGTAGTTAATACTGCTTATTATATATAATTATCGCGCAACTAGAGAGATAATAATCAAGTAATTAAGTAACCGAACTAATATATAACTAGGAAAGCCCTATACTAATTATCTCTATAGTATATAGACGTGAATATAGCCTTACCTAATTAAAGGTGGCGGAGTTCCTAGACTTACTCTTATTAACACGACTATTATTAGTTACTAGGAGTAGGAACCCTACTTCTATATGTTTTCTAGGGTAATACGACGTCCCCGAAGCCTCTCGACAACTTATTAAGAGGTTGTACCAAGCTAATTAGTACTCTAGATAAAGTCTGGTATAACCAGCTTATTTTACTTGGACTAAGCTAGCTTGTACCATCCTAGATATATGTAGAGATTATACTAGCTAGCTTATTTCTCGACGTATCCTTATTAAATAAAACGAGAGAGCGAAGTTAAATCCGTAATATCCCTCTATATCGAATTTTCTCTCGTCTAACTTTACGATAAACGGTTAAGGCCGAGGAAAGAGCGAATTTACTACGTCTAGGAGGCTCGGTATTTTTCACGCGAGGTAGGAGCGTACGTTTCGAGAGTACACCTATGACATTTTCCTAAAGCAAAGTGCTATAAAAAGCCGACGAATACTACCTCCGGTCGGCGGCGAAGTACTTTTCACTGTCTACTAAGCCACGAGGACCGATTGTGAAACTACACGGAGGCAAATTCGGTTGAAGCCGCGAGGAATATTCAACAGTCGTAGATTGATGCCAGCGACATGTAAATTCTGGATTGCGGCTACGAGGATTATTACAAGTACATCTGCTTCTCTGTCCGTTGCTAGAAACCCTCCCCAACACCCTCGTCAGCTCTACAGCGACGACGAATACACCGTGAAATTGACGAACAGCCCAAGATCAAGCAGACAAAGTCAGAATTTTGCGACAAGCTAAATATGACCTCTCAAATGAATCCATAGATGTGCAGAACATTGCAGAGATGGAGCGCAGAGATGGATTTATCCTTGGGTGGGCGGGTTTCCGTCAACACAAGATTTCTCGCCAGCTGCATTGGTGCTRCAAATGGGTTTGGTATCCGCATCAGCATCGGGTTGAACCGTTGGGGGGTTTGCGTCAACACAAGATTTCTCGCCAGCTTCGTTGGTGTTGCAGATAGCGTCTGGCTGAACCGTTGGAGGGTTGCCGTCAACACATGATTGCTCACCAGCTGCGTTGGTGTTGCAGAT
>NW_019716285.1:20922-107695 GCF_900074925.1 Ramularia collo-cygni | reverse complement strand
TGCTCACCAGCTGCGTTGGTGTTGCAGATAGCGTTTGGCTGAACCGTTGGAGGGTTGGCGTCCACGCAGGACTGCTCACCAGCTGCGTTGGTGTTGCAGATGGCTCCCGGGGTTTGGTTGATCGATGGAGACTTGCTTGAAGCACCGGAGGAGTGAGATGAGCTAGACGAGCCGGAAGCTCCACCGTAGGTTGCGGGCGCTGGCGGCATGTTCTGGACTGGTGGAGGGGCCGACTTCTTTGGTGGAGTTGGGGGAGAGTCTTCAACGGGTGGGGTTTCCTTCTTTGGTGGGGTTGGAGGAGAGTCTTCAACAGGAGGAGTCGACTTCTTTGGTGGAGTTGGAGGAGAGTCCTCGACCGGTGGGGTTTCCTTCTTCGGCGGAGTTGGGGGAGAGTCCTCAACTGGCGGGGTTGACTTCTTTGGCGGGGTTGGAGGAGAGTCCTGCAAAAGGGAAAGGTAGAAAGGTTAGCGATGTCTGAAACATTATCATTGTGGATATAGGCATAGCGTAGTGGGAGAGACTTCTTCGAGTTACTCTGTACGACTTCTGCCCTTCGATATCTTACCTCGACTGGTGGAGGTGGAGTGCCGTCTTTTGGGGTCGTGCCGCCGTATGTCGCGGGAGTCTCCATCTTTGGTGCGGGAGGAGTTTCGGCTTGAGGGGGAGGCACTTCCTTCTTTGGTGCAGGAGGAGTCTCGGCTTGAGGAGGTGGAACTTCCTTCTTTGGCGCAGGAGGAATCTCGGCTTGAGGAGGAGGAACTTCCTTCTTTGGTGCAGGAGGAACATCACCACCCGGTGGAGTTTCCTTCTTAGGTGGCGATGGTGGCATGTCTTTCTTAGGCGACGGTGGCATCTCCTTCTCGGGCGATGGTGGCATCTCCTTCTTAGGTGGCGRTGGTGGCATGTCGTTCTTAGGCGATGGTGGCATGTCGTTCTTAGGCGACGGTGGCATGTCGTTCTTAGGCGGTGGTGGCATGTCGTTCTTAGGCGACGGTGGCATGTCGTTCTTAGGCGACGGTGGCATRTCGTTCTTTGGCGATGGGGGCATCTCGTTCTTTGGTGACGGTGGCATCTCCTTCATTGGAGGAGGAGATGATTTCTGAATTGGTGGTGGAGCGGGAATGTCCATCTGAGGCGCCGGTGGGGTCTGCCCGTAGGATGGCGGCATGATAGGTTGCTTGGGAGCTGGTGGGGGGACGACGGGCATCACCGGCTTCACCGGTTGAGGAGCCCAGTAAGCCGGAGGAGCCGCTGGTGGGTCGTAGGCGGGCGGTGCCATGACAGGGGCAACTGGCCTCGCTGGTGGTGGTGGCGCCCAGTAGGCTGGAGGGGCCGGTGGGGGAGCGTATGAGGCCGGCGGGTCATAGGCGGCTGGCGATCCGTAAGAGGATGCATGGTTCTCGCCCTTTTGAGCAACGTTAGCAATATTTTTTTCCACATTGTCTTGCAAACATGACATACCACTGCTACCGCACCAACAGCCAAGGGTGCGGCCTGAGCAAGGCCGGCGTACAAAGCCAGGAAGCTGGCGACGTTGGAGGAATGCATATTGAACGAATGAATGGACGGATTGAAAGCGAGTGTGGTGTGTGGTGGAAAGCGAAAGGAAATCGCTGTGCTGGCTGACCGTTGTAGGGCGCAAGCTGTACATGCCTATATACTTTCATCAAGTTTTTCCTGGTGCACCTCATCGTGTGAGCATCAGGCTGGTACCCAGCTCTGTGAGGCCCCGTCCCCAGGAAGTTCACCGTGCGCATGTCCATTTCCGGTGGGTACCGCACCGGGGGGAGGTCCAGGACAAGCTTGCTCATTGATCTTGCTGAGCTCTGTTCCTTGAAGGGTAGACATGGATGCATTCGATGGTTTCTCCGCCATCGCTGATCCAAGTCCGGGGCACTTTGTGGTGCAATCAATGCCGTCAACTGATGGTGGATTGGGCTCATGATGGGTGGTTTGTGTCGTCGTCACCACTCGTCGATTTGACGTCAAAGACGTGTGACTTTGCAAACGCTGCTGGACGGAATTTGCCATGAGCTCTACATTTTGGTGGATTGGGTTTCATTGCACGTCCACGTAAGACTCCGGAATCCTTTYCCACGAGCTCATGTCACTTGCAAGGAGGATTCCTGCCAATGTGAAACGTCGACAGTCGATCCCCATTCATTCATTGGTGTGGGGGGATCTATCTTTGGGGATATTGCCGGATATTCCTGCTCATCATTCTTGCTCGACAGTCAATGCTTCCTCGTCCAGATGCAGGCAGGCAGGGTGGGATTGACAGCTCTGTCCTGGTCCACGTCCTGGACGAAAAAGTATGTTCCGACGTAACTTTATAGGCATCTCCAGCATGTTGTCGTCATCAGCATCAGACCAGTTGAGGCCATCGATCGGAAGCATTCTGACCCGCCAAATGTGTGCTGTTTCGTTCAGGAAATTTCTCACTTACATGATCTGGCCGCGATAGGACACAGGAATTGAGGGAAGGTATGTATGTAGTGCAGTGTAAAGAAGTTGAAGTCGGCGATCCAAAATAGCGCGAAATGGTGTTTGTTTGGCGTCCCTAAATTTACGCAGTTCCATACCTTACTCCCGTCACTCTCGTAATAACAAAGTCAATTGTAATTTGACCATCCATCCTTGTCCTCGTACTGCATTTCGAGGGCCGCCAATCAGATCATCAACATGTATAGATCGATGTGGGGAAGAAGTCGTGCCTCTACCATGCTACGATCGAATGTTCCAGGCAAAGTTCAGACAGGTACTGGATGCTTTAAAGGATGGAACGGAACACAAGTCAACTTCAGCGCTGGTATCTCTCCCCAAAGACTTCTCCGATGCTGAGATTGCCAGTCCATACGACCACCCATGCTCAACTTACTGCACATTCGAGAGGGTGGAAGCACGGCGAGTGGGACAGATATGATCCGCTCAGCATACGAGACCAAGTTACCAGAGTGGCTGCTTGAACTTGGCGCTGCTCGAACTCAGCACTGCTCCATTTGCCATCTCCGCTGCACCATCGAAACGGAAGCGTGGGGAGAGTGTCGAAGAAGGTAAAGTCCAGCGTGGCAGTGAGGGAGCACACAGCACCAATGGCAAGTACTGGCWATTCAAGACTGAGGCTGCCGTTTGTCAGAGTCTCAACCGAAGGTCAAGGCGGACCATGCACACTACCACTACAGTCATCGCGACAGACGGCGAATATTCATCATCCTCGCCTGTCTCTTTCCTCGAATTCGGCATGATGCTCCGCTACAAGCAAGCAATCAGCCCTTCTCGTTCATCATCGAAGTACATTAATCTACCTGACGACAGAGGTGGAAAGACTCTTAGGACCTCTTCTATCGTACTCTACGCATGGCATATACCTAGGATTGGCTCTAAGATGCTTCGGTAAGGCTCCTTCGCGTACCTATACTCGTTGTTAGCTTCCATCGCCTGGCAAAGAACAAGAATAAGAAACTTCTACACAAAACCTCTGCTACACTACACCATCGTCAGAAAGCACAAGGTAGAAATTACCCATCTTCGTGTACGAGCCCAGTCACCTCAGTCAAAAACGCAGTCCGAGATTTTGCCCAGACTACTTTATTTGAGATTCCACTCCAAAGCAGTTGTGGAGAAGATGATGTGATATTCTTCCCACGTAGAATCTTCAGCTTCATTCAAGTAGACCAAGATAGACWACCTCTTTCCCACATGCTCGAATTTCCAATTCCTCTACTTCTACCCACTTGAAATGGATTAGAAGACGATACCATGCGCTCATCTGAGTAGGTAAGAACGATAACAAGTTCCATTGCATTCCATTCACTTCCATTCCACTCCTATTTTGTCGCACAATATCTCCACAAGTCCACCCCTCACAGAACTTCCCAACCACCACTCAACATCCTTTAACCCTCCCTTCATTACACCTTCTTCCCCTTCTCCAACTTCCTCTTCTTCTCCCGAATCTTCTTGGCGCCATCCTCCTTCTCCGCATTGGAATACACCATCTTCTCGTACATCTTCCGCTTGCGATTCGGCATCATCATCTTCTGCCTCTCCACCTCCTCCCTCGCCTCCCTCTCCTTTTTACTTATCACCTTTTGCGCCGCCTTCCTCTCCTCCTTCTTCGTCTTGGGTTTCGCGGGTTGAACAGTCTTGCCCAGCGCCTCGGCCTCCAATTCCGCTTGATGTGCCCTCGCAGCGGCGTCCGTCGGATCTTCAGGTTCGTCATCATCATCTCCGTTCCCTGAGAAACCGTCCCAATCACCACCTGCAGGTACATCCGCATCAGACTCCTCCCCATCCGAACCGAGTTCGACATCCATGCCTTCACCCTGCGCAACATTTCTCTTCAGAAGGGAGTCCTGTAGTCCCGCCTCTCCCTCCACTTCACTCCCTTCTTCTTCTTCTTCCTGATCATCACCACTTTCCTCTTCATCCTCCCCAATGGCCTCCATCTGCGCCTCGGCGGCAGTTTCCTGCTCGGCGAGACTCAATGTAGGATCATATTCTCCCTTCTTCGCCTTGACCCAAGGACTCAAATGAGGAGGGAGTTCGGCACCGGGAGCATACAGATCGGGCCGTTGTAGTTTGCCCGCATTGATCGAATCCCACACCCATTGCGGTTGAATGTATGTCCTGCCGGGGACCCTCTYTTGCACCTTTTTCGCGGGAGCACCATCGTCAAAGCCGTCATCCAACTCATCCTCCGCACCTGCCATCGTCTCATCGACAGAAGAGACGGGAAGATCCGGCCGATCAACAATCTGATGTGTGATTCTCGCATCATCTTCATTACAATATGAGCCTGCCTCTCCGATCAGACTATCCCAGCCGACACGCTTGCAGCCGAACGATTTGAGGAGGAATTCCAGAGGATGGAGGGGAGTTTCGCGGGAGAGGTAAAAGGTAAAGGGTTCGAAGAGTTTGGCAGCGGAGGCGGCGTCTGCGGTGTTGGAAGGTTGGAGGAGGGTGTCGGCGGTGGGATCGATGGGGACAAAGTTGTCGAGGGTGGTGGTGGATTCGGGTTCGTCTTGTGTCGCTCGGCCGAGGGTCATGCTGCTTTGTGGTTCCGCTGTGACATCTTCATCCTCTGCCGTGGCGGATGAAGCGGCGGAAGCGATGAGCTTGTCGGCTTCTTCTTGTGCGTGTTGGTTGGTCTCTGTGTCTGCCATCTGCACCTCCGTCTCGACCACATCTCCATTCTTTGCCTCGAGTTGGAAGGCACCCAACTCCGCACCCTGTTCCTCGCTCTTAAGATCGAATTTGGGAGGATAGACCAATCCGATGCCGGTGTACAGCCTGTAGTTGACAAATCCCAGCAATGTAGTGTAGAATTCGACAAACGTGGCCATGATGCGGAAATCGACATCTCCCGCCGTCCTCTGCACAAACTTGTAGGGGACCAACCAGAGGATATCCTGGCCTTGGATGGTGGCTTGATAGTAAATTCCCTTGATGGACAAGAACGACTTGCGCATGCTGTGGGTACGGATCAAGTAATGCTCAAACTCCATGGTCAACCGTTGACACTTYGCAATGATCTTGGGAGGAACATTCTCCGTGCTGGGCAGGTTTGCAAAGAGGAAGAGCATGGACAAGGCATCGTCCAGATCCCTCAGCGCATCGACAAAGGTCGGGTATCGCTCCTTGATGATGTGGTCCAACTTCATGCGCGGAGTCAAGTTCTTCTCCAGACGAGCAGCATCGCCGACCTCATTGCGACCCAGGGCCTTGCTGATCTTCTTGGCGAGGGCCTTTTGATCGCGGAATTTGGCGAGGAGGGGTTCGTGGAGGAGGTAGGCAATGTCCTTGGTGTAGTAGTACGTCGTGCTGGGCGTCGACGAGGAAGACACACGCTTCTTGGATCGGGGTTCGCGGGGGTAGATGCCCTTGAAGATGCACAATCGTCGGAAATCGGGCAGGGAAATCTGCAGTTTGCGCACCGCTTGCGAGCGGGTGATGTAGTTTTTGGCATTACCGGCCGTGCCTGGTGGACATGATGTGGTTAGGAGAAATCATTCGATTACTTTACGACATGTGCATACCTCTCTTCTTAATGCGACCCATTTTTGACGGTGGTGGTCGAGGTTGATGGAGCAAGCCGTCCAGCAAAACTTCGTTGCCGCTCGAAATCTGAAAATCATCGAGCTAGCGTCGCGGAYCATCGGCAGGGTTCAGATACTTAGCGTTGCACTTTTTGCGGGCGCATCTCGGGGGTCATCGTCGTCTTGTGAATGTTGGCTTGATGTTCGCGTCTCCACTCGCAGAACAGCTCAGCTGTCCATTTCGATCCATGTTCGCATTGAAGACCAACATGCCATGAAGAAGGAGAGGAAAGGATGAATGTGTCCAGAGCGTACACCACCAACACCATCATACAACGACCACCACCACGACAACAACAATGGAATCCCTCCACCAAGTCTACCAATCGCATCCCAAGACCTGCCTCTTCACCTCCGCCATCCTCCTCCGTCTGCTGCTCGTCCTCATCTTCCCGGAGCTGCCCGATTTGTTGACGGCGCGGGTGGAAATCTCGACTCCCGTCAGCAGTTTCAAGAGATGTATGTTGATACCTATCAAGAGGAAAAGAGGACATTGGGCAGGAATGAAGCTTCGGAGCTGAGAATATCGTGTCCCATCTAGTACAGGAAGGCCTCTTTTTATACGACCGACGACTGGATCCATACAATGGCGGCATCTTCCATCAGGTCCGTCAGGTTCCCATAATCCTCGTCCTACTTCATTCATTCCTTCCTTGCTGACCTCCATCCGCGATAGGCGCCCTTGTTCCTGCCCCTCTTCTCCCTCCTCCCCGACCCTTCTACCGGCATCGGGAGGATGAGCAGCATTCTCCTCTACTCCGCCCTGGACCTCCTCTCCGCCGACTGCCTCTACGACATTGCCCGGTCCGGTGTGGCCAGCGTGTCCTCCCGATACTCGTCCCCACGAGCCCCACGCAAAYGGGAGGCGGCGTCGATCACGGCCGTCTACCTCTTCAACCCATACACCCTCCTCGCGTGTCTGGGACGACCGACGACCGCCTTCACCACCGCCTTCACTCTCCTCAGCGTCCGTCACGCCTGCCAAGCGAACCTCCCCGCGGCCGCCTTTGCCCTCGCAATCGCCAGCTACATCAGTCTCCATCCCATCCTCCTTCTCCCTCCCATCGGACTGCTCTGCTATGACCGCCTTGCTCATCGACACGCGGAAGAGACGGTGCGCGCCGATGTTGTCGGAGGGGACATTCCTCCCACCTCCAAAGTCGCCGTCGACCAGCGATCCCAACCCCTCCCCATCCCTTTTGCCCTGATTCTTGCCGCGACTTTCGCAGCATCCCTCGTCTTCCTGCTCGCTCTCTCGCGCCTGCTCCTCCCATCGTGGCAATTCATCCCCGCCGTCTACATGACTCCCCTCACCATGCCCGATCTCACTCCAAATCCAGGAGTCTGGTGGTATTTCTTCATTGAAATGTTCGATGCCTTTCGCGAGTTCTTCTTGGGGGTCTTTTGGCTGCACATGCTGGCATACAGCGTGCCCTTCTGCGTGCGGTTCTCAAAGCAACCTCTCGCAGCGGTCGTGTTGATGATGGGCATCATCGCCATCTTCCAACCCTATGCCAATGTAGGAGATGTCGGTGCTTGGTTGAGCTGTCTGTGTTTGTTGGGGCATGTCTTTGAATGTAAGCCCATCTTCCCCAATCTCACCTCCACATTACATCTAATGTCAATGCGCAGTATGCTCCACCTACCGATACACCTTTCCAGCCCTCGCTGCCCTGCTGTATGCCACCCTTCTCGGCCCTGCATTCCACCATCTCTGGATCTACGCAGGGTCCGGAAACGCAAACTTCTTCTACGCCATCACTCWGGTTTGGAGTTTGGCCTTGCTCATCCTGCTCACCGATGCCATCTACGCTGTCCTGCGGGATGAGTGGGAGGTGGAGAGGCCTGATGGGAAGGGCAAGGAAATCAGGCAGATATGACATCCAGCATCAAGGACAAATATACAAAACATTCAACAACATGATTGATCAGGACCGTTAGTTTGTGACATCAAGACCGCACCCTCATGCTCGCTGGATGATGAGAGCAAACCTCCAAACGCAGCAAGCCGTCGAGATCCTCTAAACGTATGAGGGGTCTTGGATAAGACCTGAAACAATATCCGACACGAGAGACKTCATGTGCGAACGGCAGCCCAAACTTTCACGGATCCCGGAAGAGCGCACTGGGGTGGTGCGTTGAATTGGGTGGTGATCAGGAACGTCGGGAAGAGTGCCCAGGAGTGGTACGTTGTATGAGGTGGTGATCTCAGGAACGTCACGTCTGATTCCCCACCGGTGATGAGGTCGGCAAATGCGGCAATTCTTCGTTCGCGCGAAAGATCCCACCTTCTCACCAACGATTATCAGAATCTGATCCGCCATTCACAGTGATTCACTGAAATCCTGCCGCGCTGGTGGGTCATTCATGCACAGGATGGTACGGACAGCTGATCATACTCAACAATTGATATGCACGACAAACATTTCGCCTACTTTCACCAATCCATTAGCTTAGCAGACATGCATTATAATCTGCCGTGGCRTCCAGCGGAAGATTTCGTCTAGAGCACGCGAGCTGACAATTGCCGTTTGAAGGAGGATTAGTGCCTCGCTTACCTCCCCACAGCTCCGGTGTGGTGGTCCGAAGGGTTCATGGAGTTGCGCAACATCTTCATATACTCGTCGTTCGCCCGGGCATAAGAGGAAGAGCAGTACATTGGTACATGGTGACGAAAATACATGCACCCTAATCTACTCCGACTTTYAACGCTTGCGGCAACCAAGTTCAATCTTGATCGACTGGAATGTTCACTCGCCTCATGATAACGATCAATACCCAAGGTTATTTTTCTGCTGTGAAGATTTGCACAATTAGCGATGGACTCTCCAAGCAGTGGCAGCACCTTTGCATCGCGATCTAAATCTCCTCTTGAACAACACCAACAATCGAATTCTCCCACAGATCGAGTCTTTCAATTCATCTCCGACCCCAAACATAGAGAAAACCTCAGCGGAAGAGTGCGAGCAGCATGCGTGACATGCAGGAGGTGAGAAAGTGACGATGAAACACGTAATACAACACTGACATTCCGCTCTGCCACAGAAAGAAGATCAAGTGTTCGGGCGAATTGAACTGTCAGACATGCCGAGAAAAGGGCATAGTCTGCGAAGGACTGCCAGATCGGAAACGACCCAGACGAGCAGAATCCGTGGACATTTCCTGTTCTCCGTCGACTTTCTCGATTCTGGATCCTGTACCGGCTGGAGTAGATCGGATCCGGAGACTGAGTACTTCTGTGGTGAGGAATAGTCTGAAACCACGACCGGCTTCCTTGTTACGATTGGCAAAGGCTATGTCGAGTTGTGATTCTGGGTATGCATCGGTCCCATCACCAGCTCTTGCCGCCAATGAGCCATCTATTATGGGAACGTCACCAACTGAGAGTACTGCGGGAAGAACATCACCGGCTGCTTTACAAGTGGATGTCTGTGGTTCTGCAAGAGAATTATCACCACTAGCTTCACAGGTGGACATCTGGGATCCCGAAACAGCTTCCCAACGCTCATCATCAACACCCAAACCATCATTCAACGAGCAGATGCAAGATCCAAAAGACATGGTAGAAAACGAAGCCGACAAACCTCTCCTGTTAAAAAGATATTCATCCCAAGATGAAATATCATGGTGGAATAAAACGCACCATCGAATTTCTCCCAGCAACACAGATCTCTCCACAGCCGCGCGATTCGTCTTTGGGGATTCCGCACAACCTGTACAAAGTAACCTCCCGAAAGCATCCATGGACTTGGATGGAATGCCAATCATGACATCGCCATCGGGTGAAGAGACGAAAGCGAGAGGAAGCAGGAGGAGAGAAAGCATTCAATTCCCAATCCCCGCACCCAAACCCTTTCTGGGAATCGCAGCAGGAATGCCGACAAGACCAGAGACAGTCGCACCCGTCCAGCAAACGCGATCAACACCCCAAGAAGAATTCGACGCCATGGCACTGCTGCTTCCCATTCCAGTGGATGGAGCAACTCCCTCCTTGGCAATGAATGAAGCGGACATAGCATCCTCCAGCCTAACCAACTCCTCTACCTGGTGGAAAGCCCACAGCGACCTGCACTCTCTCCTCTCTCAAACCGTGAATCCTCTTTCCAACAACAACATAGAGGAGAATGAGAATCCACCACCACCGCCAAGAATAATAATTCCATCCACCACATCTCCTCACCTCCAAAACGCCTCAAGAAAATCAACCACAACAGAAACAAGAACAGAAAACCCCTTCCCTGACTTCAATTCATTAGAGAAWGAACAACAACAACAATCTTCCCCCTATACCTGGTACAATGCCGATTCCGACCTCGTAAACATGCTCCATCAATCATGTGACGTTCTAAACGAACTAGAACACCAGCCTACTCCTACGGGTCTGTCCGCTGAGATTGTATATCCCGCAGCAGTAGAAGAAGAAGAAATAAGTCGGCAAGATGTGGAGGATGTGACGATGACGATGACGATGATGAAGATGATGAGGGAGAGAAAGGCGTCGCCGCTGCTGAGGGGGAGAGTGAAGAGGAGTGAGGTTGTGGGGAATTTCTATTGGTAGTTGAAGAGTCCTCTACTATGGCGAGGAGGAAGAAGGGGGTGGAGAAGAAGAAGAAGAAGAAGAAGAAGAAGTGCAAGAAGTGCAAGAAGTGCAAGAAGTGCAAGAAGTGCAAGAAGTGCAGGTATCATTTCAATCCATGAATAGAGACGGGAATCATCCTTTTATTCACCTCTAGACCTCTAAGAAGTGAACTTTAAATGATGTTTTGTCCTATATAGGTGAATATCAGAACCCTGACAGAGAAAGAATTACGTACTTCAGAAGATTCCAACAAGAACATTTTATAGGGGTAGAGGAAAACGCAAGCCAAGAGTAAGGAGAGAGATACATCTCTCCCTATCTTAATGTCTTTTGCACTTACCCCTATCGCCGTTGTTATATCCTAGAAGAAGGACATACCTTTCGAACGTTACTACCTTTCTATTGGATCAAGAATATGTCTGATTAGTATTCACTCACCTACTCACTCACTCACTCACTCACTCACTCACTCACTCACTCACTCACTCACTCACTCACTCACTCACTCACTCACTCATCAAATAACATTCCCTTTCATCCCTATCCTAAAACTTCAAAAACCATACAACCTTCACATTTAGTAACGAACACCCAAACCAAACAAACATAAGGTACACACATAAGCTAGTCATCTAAAATCCCCCTCTCAAGTCCAAGAAAACCGAGACAGGAAACTCTGTAGCGATTCATCCAGCTCTCTAACAACATTTCAAGCATGATGTAAAAGCTAAACAGTATCGATATGGGAAATCCAAGTAGCTCACCAGAWAGACGCTCTCTTCAAAATGTCAATAAGACTTCATTGGAAACGGGTTCATCCGACTGATAGATTCTCCGCCGAATACAGAAGATCGAGAGCCGTCGAGACTATATATGACATACACGGCACTATCGTCAAGGTAGAGGTGTTCGGGCCAGGATATCATCGGTTGTATTAATAGCTCTGACTACCCATCTCGCTCTGTCTACGTCTGTTGTTTCTTGGCAGATTTGGCTCGTCTCTTCGTCTTTTTCGGCCGTGGTTCCTCAAATTCATCGTCATCACCACCTCCATCATCATCATTATCATCACGATCATCATCGACCGGCACCTCCGCAACAGCCTTCTTCGCCTTCCTCTTCCTCGCTGCCTTGGGAACAGGCTTATCAGACACTGCATCATCAGCAGCGACCATCTGATCCTCCTCGACATTCCCATTCCCTTGCTTCTCCACCAAAACCCCACTCCTCCTCCTCCCCTTGGCCCTCTCCGCCATCCTCTCCAACGCGCTCCCCATCCTCTTACTCCCCTCAACCCTCCGCCTCGCCGCAAACCCCTCCCCTCTCCCTGCTCCACCGACACCAACACCACCATCGAAAAATGCCGTGATATTAGCCTGCGTTCCCTCATCAATCCTCCGATTCATATCCCTAATCACAGGAACCAACACCTCATCGGTCCGCTCTTGACTCCACCCAATGGTAGCCATAAGATACCCCCTCAAAGCCTCGAGATCCGGAACTCCCCATTGAAACCCTTGCGCATCGGAATCAACCTCGGGAGCTTCATATGCAATTTCCACTCGGCGATCCGGAAAGGCAGGAGGGAGAAAGATCTTGCCTGCTTGTCTTCGGAACTTCTTGCGGAAAGGGTTATGGGCATCGTCACTCTTGGGAATACGATTCGCTTGAACACCCTCCCACCAGATTCGAAAGTTGTCCAGGCTTTGAAACTCGGAGATGATTTCCAGCGCAGTTACCGGTCCCACTCCAGGGAGGCCTTCGGTATAATCCGATCCAAGAAGTTGTGCGACGGAAATCAGTTTGTCTCGAGTGAGGTCAAACTCCTTCTCCAAGTCGGATGTCAAGTAGCATTCGACGAATTTGGCTTGATTGAACATGTTCTTGTAGATTCTCGTCCCTCCAAAGAGGAAACAATCGGAATCATCTGTTACAATTCCATCCACCAGCCCAAGTCTCACCAACTCTGCACATTGAGCTTCAGCTTCCATCGGGGCGGTGATATATGGCAATCCGAACAGACCGAGGAGTGCTTGGCATTCTGTGATCATGGTGTGAGTTACTTCGTCCGCATCTCTCCGGTCTTTCTTTTGTTGGTTTCTCAACTGCTTAAGCTCCCTCTCGTAGTCTTGATGATTCTGCGCTTGGGGCTTGTTATTGAGTGTGCTGGCGAAACGGGCATGTTCTWCGGCTTCCAAAGTAAGTGCGCGAAGCATGGCTTCTTCTTCGGGGTCGGAATAGACGTCAAACTCGTCGTCTTCGGCGTCGTCAACATACATTATTACTGGGTCCTCGGCTGGATCAGGTACCTGTGTTGAACTATCAGGTTCTTGCTGTGGTGCGATATCCGCGGTCGGAGCATCAGGTATCGGAACATCTTCAAACTCAACAGAAGGTGATCGTGCTTCCGTCTCCTCTACACGAGGCGACGGCTGTTTGTGAGCGGTTTCTGGCTCGCCATTTCCAGCATCGCTATCACTCCATTCAATCTCTTCCTCGTCTTCTCCAGGTTCTGGCTGTCGAGGTGGACTTGTCGCATGCGTCGCTGCATCGCCACCTACTGGAGACTTTGCGAGAGGCGAATCATCTCCACTGTCCTCTTCGAAGAGCACAGGCCGAATCGCAGCGGCCTCTGTCGTCACAGTCGCGGCTTCGACTTCCTCAACAGCAGGTGGCGCCGGTGGTTCAGCCCGGAAATCGTCCGCCAAGTGGCCGCCCATATTCGGGGCATTTCCTTCCAGGACAGATGGTTGCGACTCCTCGCGATCCACGTTGGTTCCATTGTCCACATCTGCCATATTCACATCATCATGTGCCGACGAAGGTGAACCACCGTCCTCACCATCCAAATCAATGACCTCCCCATTCTGAAACCTTCCACCTTCCTCAGCCTCGAGGTCAATGATCTCCCCAGTATTTCCCCTCCTCAACATCTGACCACTCCCCTTCTCCTCAAACCGGAACTGCTTATTGAAAGCCCTTGCCTTCTCCCGATCCTCGGCCTCAATAGCTTTCTGCGCCTTGATATTACCCTCAAGATCAGCATTGAACCATGGAGGCAACGGTTCTGCTTTCTTCTGCTCCTGCACTCCCATGCCAGGTTTCTCAAATCCACCCGCAACCTCTTCGGTCCGTTGTTTCATCTTCTTCTTCTTCCCCAACAAGGAAGTCCCCAAATCCAGCTTCTCAAAAGGAAGAGGACCACTAAATCCAGCCGCCTTGGCAACATTCTTGGGATCTGTTGCTGCGGGTTTGGGAGCGGACTCTGCCCGGCGAGGCGGGCTAGTCTTGCGTTTTGTCCTCCGACTCTCAGCCAGTGCAGCTCGAAGGTCGATCGTGTCATCCTCTTCACTACTCTCATCAGGCCTGAGCGTTGGGACGCCAAAGGAGGTAACCTCCCGACTCTCCGGAGCAGCATTGAAGGCGCGCTTGTTGACAATGTTTGCAATACTCCTCCCACTACCTTTCGGTAGAGGTCTCGCTTCTTCCGCCGCAGTCTGCTGGAAGACTTCTAGCATGTTATCGTCGCTGTCGTGGTCAGAGCCAGCCGGGCCAGCATCAACACTCTCTCCCAGCGGATTGTCTTTCTGCAGCGACATCTCAATGGCTTTGCGAAGATCTTCATCTTCTTCGGGATCAGCCTCGCCACCAAACAGCTCATCAGTGTTGTCAACCTGTTCCCACTCCTCCTCCTCCGCTAGATCATCCTCTGCCTCGTCCTCGCTACTTTGAATGAATAGCGGGTTTGCCTCCTTGCGGACTTTCCGCTTAGGTTTAGCCTTGACTCCAGATCTCCTGGATTGGTAAACAGCCCGCCTCTGCTGGGTTAGCAGATCGGCCATGTCGTCGTTTCTCGTCCTCTGCTTCGGAAGTCGATTGAGTCCTTCGATGGGGATATCCTCAAAGTCCTCATCGTCCTCTCCATCATCGGTATCTTGAGTCTTGACAACGACGGGCTTGTCGACATCAATCGGTTGCTCCTCTCTGCCCTCCTCACTGATGACTCCCAACGCCCATCCACCTTCCACCCCATCGTTCTTCACCAGCACATATTCCCTCCCCTTCTCTCCCGCAATCCTTCCTCCAGCAAAGTCCATCGTCTCGGATCCGTTGAGATGCATCAAGCGTTGTGTCAGTTCATTCCGCTCTCTGACTCGATCGATTTGGAATTTAGAAAAAGCCATGCGATCGGGAAACATGCTATCCAGCTGTTCCTTGGAATGGCCCATTCTCWGCCGACTCCTCAACCTCGCAGCATTGAGGATATTATAGCGATCCGAAGGCGGCAGACTCATGAAGAAGGGCCCATCATAATCAATTTTGGAGAAATCGTAGACATTGATGTCCTCTCCCGTGTTGAACTGCCTCGCATACTCCTGCAGCTCCTCCAACGACATGACCCTGGGATCGTTTGGACCTCCCATCTCACTCATGCTGACATTCAGATCCGGGAGATGATATGCGTCCTTTTTCCGAAACGTGCGGTTCTGCACCCGCTCCTTGTCCGTCATCTGCAACTCTTCCACATATACCAATCCCTCGTCGGGAACCTCTTCTTCTTCTTCTTCTTCTTCTTGTTGCTGTTGTTGTGGGGCGGGATGTTCCTTCTCCCGCCTCCTCCTTCCCTCGTCCTCTTCCGCCCGCCTCTGCATCTGCTTGGCCAACAACTTCCCCGCCGTCCGCACCGCATCCTCCCTCCTTCCCTCCCTCCGCGCCTTCCGCTTCTGAATCGTCTGTCGCTTCAACGCGGGCGCGCCGCCATCAAACACAAACACCGGCTTGATGCCGAAGAACAACAGTTTACAAATCCTCCGAAAGAATCCCACGACATGACTGTTGCGCAGGGCATTTCCTTCTTTATCGCGCACCGCCTTGAGGAATTGGTAGATCCAGATGCTGGCGTCGACGGCGAGGCGTTTGCGGTTCAATGTTTCGATTTTAATGGGTCGCGCACAGGGCTGCACGATCTGCCAGAGACCTGTGACTCCCATCTTTGATTATCGACTGCAGGTGTTGGGCAGTGTCCAGGCGCATGTTCTCAAAGATTCAATCGAGTCAAGTCAATCAATCAATCTCAATCAATCAATCATCCAAGGTGCATCATGACGCGAAGAAATAACGACACCAGCTCGCGCTGTCACGTGCGGATACATGTAGAGTTGATCATCATCCACAACTAGGTATTATTATAAATTCCGAATTCAATCGTAAGGCCATCATCACAGGCGAATCTCCCTCTTTGGCTAAATATAATACTCCCCTCTCTTCCTTTCTCAACGCAATGCAGTGCCGTGGTATCTCAATCACTTTTCCCTTCCAGCCGTGGACTTCCTGGTAAAAGCACCCTCTACGCCCCAATTCCCAATCCCACCCGCGAAACACTTTCCATCCCTTCCCGTCCCCCGCGCTCTCTCATCCTCCTGCCTTCCATCAATCCTCTCAGTCCCCTCTTCTGCAGCCCCACAACAGCGCTCATGCTTCCATTCCACTCTTCCTGATGCCGGTCCGCTCTCCGACTGAAGCTGTCAGGACCGATGGTGAGCTCCACATCACTCATACTCGAGTCGGTTGCCGCGCTCAATGGCTCGTCATCCGTGTCACTGGCATCCCCCTGGCCGGGTCGCATCGTCTCTCTCGTGCTCCTACCATTGGCCATTTCAGTGTTGATCCTCAGCGCCGAGCTCGTTCGAGAAGTTCCGTTCGCAATGAGTCCGTCAAGACCACCCGCAAGACTCGCCGTGCGGACGGGGATGTCACTCTCGCGAATCGTACGGGTACTTGTGGCGAAATGAATGCTGTCTCCTCCACCGGCCCCCATCGCCGCCGCGTTGAAAATCGCCGCGGCATTGCGACCGTCAAGTGTGTTGTGCAGCCTCTCCACAGTCGCCTCCAACAACCCATCGATCTTGTATGGTCGAGCGAGTTGCAGGAGGGAGCACAGAATTTGGGGCGTTGCAAGCGGGTGAGGGGCGGATGGTAGTGACGAGGTGTAGAGATAGTGAAGGAGTGCGTGGAGGGTCGGCGCGGTGTGAGGCAAGTAGAGCAGTCTCGGCCGGGTGGACGGTGGCGCCGAGCGAGTGTCGGGCACCTCACTGCTGACGCTGTTGTTGGTCAGCGTCGTCGCGCCAGAATTGACCGAAGGCGTGATGGTGATGATTGAGTTGCGCGAGGGATGGTTGGTGTTTGGTCGTAGCGTCGCAGCATCCGTATCGTTAGATGCGATTAGCGATTCCCGTAGCAACGAAATGAAGTGTGGACCCCACCGACGGGATATGAGTCGTGAGTTGACCGGCACTCTCGTCCCGTCAATGGCAAGAAAGTCCATGTCGCACAGCTCGCGGGCGTTGAGGGCCAGCGCGCCAATGTCTTCGGCGGCCGCGCTCAACAGTCGGGAGAAACTCGTGTCATGGGTGGATTGAGATGGAATGGAACTGGCAGATGTGTATCCCGAAGTGGGCTCCGCGGCCTTGGGATTGTCGTACAAGCCAAATGCCTCGAGCTCCACCACACAAATGTTGGAGAAGTTGATGCGTCGGTTGTTGTAGTCGTCGACGAGATTTCTCTTCCGGTTGCCCAGAATCACAAACGAGTTGCGCCGACTCCAGAGCACTCCGCGATTCCAGCTACCTTGGCTGAAGATGCTACCTCCAGCATCAATCCGGCTCCAGGTCAGCGTGCGAAGGTCGRGCGCCCACAATGCATATTCCTGCTTGGAAGAGGTCAAGAACGTCCCCGACACGACAAAATGATTGTCGATGACGCCTCCATTGGGGAAGCGCAGTCCAGGCGGGGAGACAGATGTCTGCATGGGCTTCTCTGTCAGAGTGCCATCGGTAAGTCGCACTTGCAATTCGAGCTTGACGTCAAGAAAGTTGTAGTTGGAGTAGATTAGCATCGGCGCACCAGATCCAATAGTGCTCGTCTCTTCATCATCATCTTCCAGGTCATTTTGCGAGTGAGGCCCAGCTCCAATCTGAGAAGAGGTCATTCCCGTCAGTGGCGTGACCACACTCCTGTAAGCTCCACAGCTTCGGCCCATGCCCGTTGTGCCAGTCCACTTCAAACTGCGAAGGTTGAACACACTGACTTGTTCAATGTAGTGATTTGCGCTATCTTGCCMACCGACGACCACCATCTCCGCGCCACCAGCACCATCCAATGATACCCCGAGAGAACCCTGGCTTGGGTCTGCGCCAGCTGGGTTGTGGCGTACTGCAGACATGGGCGCATTGGCCGAGCTAAAGACGGCGGATGAAGGAAGGATCGTCGCACAATGTGCATATCGCCCCTGTGGTGCATCTGGTGTCGCAATCTTCGTCCAGGATTGTGAAGGAACATCGTAGATGTGAATATCCGACATGACGACCACCTCTGGTTGGGCCTCGGCACTGGCCTCGACCGACGATGGAGACATGCCACCATAACACACCAACTTGGTGTCACCAAGAGCGCAGACACTGTGGAAGTAGCGCGGCGGTGGGATATCTCCCTTGGTCTCCAGCCTCGTCCAGTGTCGTCGGATCAGATCGAGCTCATAGAGATTGGCAGTAAGCTGCGGTTTGGTTCGCGAAAGGCGACGACCGCCAAAGACGTACAACTTGTCCCCAAGTATCGTAGTGCTCGCCCCAACAAGTGGATGAGGTTCTTTACCAGTAGTGCGATGTACATTGCAGACCAGTCCGGACAGGTTGGATGGATTCGCCTCGGGTGCATGCGGGGTTGATGAATCAGCCAGGGCTGGGTCTTGCGATGGGGTGTTGGAGCCAGGCTCATCGTCAGCGGATGCGGTCTCCGCTTCAGAAGCAGACTCATACTCGGATCGCATCCCGACCAAGCTGTTTTGACTGCTGTATGAGCTGAGATTTGTCGTGCTGCCAGTTTCCACCTCACCGGAAGCCAGTCCAGTAGGCGAGGGCTGGGGATCCACCATGCTTTCGGCACTGGCGTCAGGCGTGGCTTGCGCCATCTCAACCGTCGGCCGCGGGATAAATGGGTTGATGAAGTGCGGCGTGTCCGGCGGGGAAGTCTTGCGCTCTGGAATCGCCCAGTTGGGTATCTTTATCTCGACATGCCTTGGTGTGGCTGAGCGGGCAGTGCTGGGTCGAGAATCTGGTGATGAGGGCGCGTTCACCCGGAACGAGTGCGGCGAGCCACTTCCACTGGAATATGAGGCAGATGACCTGCAACAGGTGGGATCGGAGAGCCCTGAAGTGTAAGAATATTGGTTTGGAATGACTATGGGAATGTGCTTCGGGCGTGATGCAAGCTTGCGGGGGGACGCGACACCGGAGAGATCAGTGGAGTTCTTAGGCGAGGCAGCGTCGCCTTCAGTCGAACAAGATTCACGACGTGGAGAAAAAAGAGATCCTCGAGCGCTCGAGATGGACTTTTCACGCGTGAGGGCCACCCAGGCGCGAGCGGATAGTCGATTGGAGCTCTTCCTGGTGGGCTTGACCTTCTTGGCAGGTTTTTGGAACTCCAAAGAGAAATCGTCGTCGAAAGAGAGAGGTTCCAAATGGTACGTCCTATACCGCTCCGCGTGGATTGGACTGATGGGTTCCACGACCGCTGGGTGTCCAAAGATGCCTGAGGAGAAAGACATGGATGGTCAGCTGGGGGCTGAACAGCTCAAAGACGCGGGAGCAAGCAGGTAGGCATTAATATTCAGCGGCAGCTTCGGGTGGAGGGGTAGGATAAAGTAAGATGCAGTGCAGATTTGACAATGAAGGGAATATGATGATGATGATCATGGGGAAGCAGGAGAGACGCAAATAATCGTCTCTCATGCGCACCGTGCCACGTGTGAAATCGTCGTGACATCGGCTCACACCCTCGCATTAGGGTTGAATGAGTGGGCGAGGGATCGGTGGCGGCGGAAGGCCGTTGAGCGGCCAGCCGCATGCACAGAATCCATGATTCCATGCCGTCGGATGTGTTTGAGCGGAGGGTTTGGTGTTCCGCGAGGGATATTGTAGAGAGGAGTTGAGACCCTCGCAGGATGGGGATTGGTGGAACGCTAATGTGGCAATGGCAGTCTAGGGATTGCTCACCTGAATGGGATTGGTCGCGGCCTTTGGGATGTCTCTGCGGGCGCTGTAGAGGACGCCGTCGGGTCTTTGCGAAGAGGTGCAGTGTGCAGTCGTGGTTTGCTTTGTCCGGCTGCAAAGACCCGCTTCCGCGTCCGAAACGGGTTGGTCTAGCCGCATACAGACGCAAAAGGCAAATGCCATCTTCTACGCATGCCAGCCACAGCTGCAAGTATCACTCTTTGAGAGTCTTCTCCACATCTCGCCTACGCTCGTCGACCTCATACCACAGATGCCCCAATCTATTAGCGTTTCGAGACGGGCAATTGTACTTCAAAGTTCAAGCCGCCGCCAATCTTATCGTGAACCTGCTCACCCAATACAACGGAAATTTGAACACGGCAACGTACAGCAGTTCGCACATGCCATTCCGCTCTGCTGTCCAATCTACCACAAACATGCCATTTGGCACTGCTGCCCATTCTACCGTGAACATGTCATTCGGCTCTGCTGTCCATTCTACCACGAACGGCTGTTCATTCTACCATGTACATGGCACCTTGCCGTTGAGCAGAGATTAAAACAATTAGCCCGTGAAAGGGCGAGGCGAAAGTCATCATCTCGGAGTCCTGCAGAGCCAAGGATTCCATCTCAGTCCACCTCTGCAGACGGGGAGGATCCGGACCACGCTCTCTCCAACGGGATCTTCTGGAACGTCGTTGCAGTACCCACCCGGGGGCTAGTCTAGTCTACCAGTGTTGACAAACGTTTTGAACAACCACGCCAWGCCAAGTCAGCATCCGCATCGACTTGCCTTGTGATCGCGATGGAGGCAAGCGAGGTGCACGTTGCTGTTTCATATCGTGTCTCCCAGCCCGTCCAGCGCAAGGCGTAGTCTCGCACACCTACTTGTCTCAGCAAGTTGCGTCATTCCCAATCTTTCATCATGGAGACCGTTGCGCACATCCATGGAGGCCCGACTCTAGATCCCAACAGTCTGCCTTCCAGATGCAACGTGCGCGATGCCGTTGAGACACGCATGCCGTTGCATGGTCGAACGTGCAACGTTGTAGGGGAAATTCAGGTATCATAAAGACATTTCATACTGCCATACATAATTCGCTGACGAATCCCGGGTATCTTGACGATTTTGCCTCAGTACCCTGTATCAGAGACTTTTCTCCCCCATTCATTCTCCCATGCATCCATGAATATCATTTGCTGCAGTCAAACAGCAGCAGAGGTCTCGCTCTTGGGGAGAGGGGTGAAGCGAAGGTATGGCTTGACGACCTGCATCTTGGGGAAGAGCTTCTCGGCCTCTTCGCCCTTGACGCTGGGGTGGACAATCACATCGTCACCTGGAACCCAGTTGATTGGGGTGGTGACGCGGTGCTTGTCGCCAGTCTGGAGAGAGTCGACAACGCGGAGAACCTCGGCGGTGTTGCGGCCGGTCGAGGCTGGGTAGGAGAGGATCAGACGGATGGTCTTCTTTGGGTCGATGACGAAGACTGGAAAGTGCGGTCAGTCAATGTCTCATCCTTGACACTCATCAATCCTCACCAGATCGGATGGTGAAAGCAATGCCCTTTGCATCAACGTTGGTGGCGTCCTGCTGGTCAATCCTGGATTGCACATGTCAGCAAGCGTTTTCACTCTTCAATCTTTCCATCCCTTACATGTCGTAGGCGAGGGCAACCTTGCGCTCCTTGTCACCGATGATTGGGAAGCGGAGGTTGCTGCCAGAGATCTCGTTGATATCCTTGATCCAGCCGCCGTGGCTCTCAATGGTGTTGGCGCTCAGGCCGATGAGCTTCACACCACGCTTGGTGAACTCTGGCTCGAGCTTTGCAAAGGCGCCGAGCTCGGTTGTGCAGACTGGGGTGTAGTCCTCTGGGTGGGAGAAGAGGACGACCCACTTGTCGCCGATGAACTCGTGGAAGTTGATGGGGCCGTTGGTGGTCTCGGCGTCGAAGTTGGGGGCAATGCTGCCGAGGCGAAGAGGTGCGGCCGACATGATGTGCAGGTGTGTTGTGGAGGAGGTGCAGGAAAAGTGTGGTGAGATGGAAGACGCGACTGATGAGGTGATGCAGTGGGAAGAAAGAAAAGTGTTGTGTTTGCTGATTACAATTCTAGAACAGCACGCCATCGTTTAGGGTGGGGTCGATTTTGCCCCGCCGCTTGGAATTGTTTTGCTGAGCAATGCTGACAAGACAAAGCTCTGCTCTTCCATCATCACAAAGACGTCGCCAGATTTGTCGTRCCAGCTCGTTGGGGGGCCCAAAATGGATTGCATATCGACCAACCATTGCACTCGGTCACCGACATGCTACCTACCTTACCTTACCTCATCGAGCGTTTAAACAGCAACCACCAGCCACGGTATTGTCTGCGCGGATAAACGTTCAACAGGGAACTTGCTCGCTTATTGCTCACTCACTCACTCCTCACTCACTCACTCATTCACACACTCCTCACTCACTCATTCACTCATTCACTCACTCCTTTACTCAAAGTGATGCCAAATCGAAGGCGACGCAGCCAAGTCACAATCGACGCAAGCTTCTTCGATACAACCGTCTCTGTCCCGGTATCGGAGGACAACATGTAGACACGGGTGACAGCATTGCTACCGATGCCACGGTAAGCGGTTGTGTATACATGGCACAACCGGATCGAAGTCATACAATCCCTATCTTCGTCCGAGTACTCAGATTACCTTTGAAGGTCGATGTTTGATGGTGGATGGATGCACGGCATTGTCAAAGAGCCTCCCGGGCGAAACTCGGAGCCGAATGATAGGTAGGGTAAGCCAATCATAGGGCCGCCTTTTTACGCCCTTTGTTCCATTACCGCCATCACACGCTGTGACGACACATCACGATCAGCAGAAAGCGCCGGGCCGGCAAGCGGTGTCGACTTGGAGCATCACTTTGGAGGACCGAACACGGCGAATCCGACGAGGGAAGAAACGACATGAGGTGGTGATGGATTGACAGCTCCGTTCATCGGACCTTCCTTGCCGTGTGAACCGCGTGCATATGCAAAGAATGGAAAGGCTCCGCTCGTCCACATGGCCGCGGGTATTTTAGAGTACCTGTACCTCTAAAAAGGTAGTAGGTTGCGGTTACGTCGATCTTCAACAATCTGCGCAATGACTATGACTGTTGCGTTGTTTTTCTTACATCTCTTGTCCTCTGCTTGAAGAATCGCTCCATACCTCACCTCCGTCCTTGCCTCTCCACGACTGGACATGCCTCGTCCGACATGGCGTGCCCTGAGATCCACCTTCCTCGTACAACATCCCAAGTCATAGACTCAAACTCAAACTCAAACTCGGACATTGCAAATGAAGAAGCAGAGAAGCAGAACAACTCCTCCAGAAGCAGCATAGAACAGTCGCATGGCAATCACGACCCGCACGGAGACATCACCTATCATTATCTGGAATTCGAAACCGCATTGCCCTCGCCAAGCCTCATACAATCACACTCCACCTCAAACGATCAAACACCTCCAGAATGTCCCGACCTGAAGAAATACACTTCGCCTTTTCTATGGTCCAAAACACGCAAGAACCTCATGATAACTCTATCATGTCTGGTCACCTCCATCGCTGCGTACAACGCCGGCGCATACAGTCCAGGAGTGCAACAAATGTCGGATGAGTGGCATAAAGGAAGAGTCGCAGTCCTTGCTGGCATTACAACATTTACGGTAGGCTTTGGAATCGCTCCCATGTTTCTCGCGCCTTTTTCGGAATTGAATGGTAGAAGGCCTGTGTTTGTAGTGACGGGAATTGTAAGAGGATACCACTCATACGAGAAAGATGTGCTGAAAATGCTGATGGTCCCTGCAGCTTTTTGTCATCTTTCAAGCAGTATGCGCCGTGACGCCTACTTATGCTGGTATGATCGTGACGAGATTCCTTACCGGCTGCATGAGTAGCACATTCAGCACCATGGTGGGAGGGGTCGTGAGTGACATTTACCACGCAAAGGATAGGAACACTGCCATGACCCTCTTCTCTGCCTTTGCTCTGTTTGGCACTGGATTCGGACCATTCATTAGCGGCTTTATTGCATACAATACAACTTGGAGATGGTGAGTATGCGAGGACATTTGCTAATTGAAAGCGATTCCTGATCTCTTCCCCTAGGATCTTCTACCTGCAGACAATCTTCGATGGCGTAATAGTGAGTTGTCYAATCACTCCTTCCTCCTCGCAACGACACTGAGATTTGACAGATGGTTTTTGTCGTGTTCTTCTTCAAGGAGACGCGAGGTTCCGTTCTTCTCTCTCGCAAAGCCAAAGCCCTGAACAAGTGGTATGAAAGTCTCGAAGACGCCGGCTACTACGGTGTCACCATGCCTGAAGCCGAGAAAGGCACCTCTCAACGGATTCGTTGGAAGGTCAAGTCCGATGAAGAACGAAGCAGTCTCGTAACAATGATCAAAATAAGTCTTCACAGACCCTTCCACATGCTCTGTTTGTCTCGACCATTTTCACCCCGACAACTGAATGAAACTGATGAACCTCAAGTCACAGAACCAGTCGTGGCATTCTTCTCCCTCTGGATCTCCTTTAGCTGGGGAGTCCTCTACATGACCTTGACGGCCATCCCACTAATCTTCCAAACAACCTACGGCTTCAACCTCGAACAAGCAGGAGCCGTCTTCGCCGCCATCAGTCTCGCCAGCATTCTCTTCACTCCCGTGGCGGTCTATCAAGAAGCGCTTCTGAAACCCTACCTCCCCGCCAAACATCAAGCAATCTTCGATACTCCCGAAGGAAGACTATACTTTGCGTGCGTGGAATCCGCGTTATTACCCATAGGCTGCATTTGGTTTTGCGTCACGGGAGCATATCCCTCCATTCCCTGGATAGTCCCTGCATTGGGCATCGGATGTGCCACAATGGGCATCTTTAGCATTTACCTCGCCGTCTTCAACTATCTTGCCGATTCCTACCATAGATATGCATCCAGTGCCTTGGCAGCACAGAGCTTTTGTCGAAATGTATWGGCCGGAGCATTTCCTCTGTAAGTCTTTCCTTCTCTCCAAAAACCTCTCCAACTGACACATCGACCCAGTTTCACGACCCAAATGTACAACACCATGACATTTCAAGGCGCAGGCGGATTTCTCGGAGGAACAGGCTTCCTTCTGACGGTCGTGCCTTGGGTGCTTTTACTCTACGGACCACAAATCCGAGCACGAAGCAAACTAGCGAGCGAGATTATGAAGACTTAATTAGACTCTCTGTTACGGAGAAGAGTACAGAGCAAGGGGAAAGCAGCTATGAGATACCCAAAACAAAAGAACGCAGAACTCCAAGAGTGACTTGGCAATCATCTCATCATGCCTCTGACAGATCCTCATACTCCTCCTCAACCATACATCGGCCTCTCGCCTTCACCGCGACGAAGGCCTCGAGCTCTCTTGAACGGGATTTCATGAATCGGCTCCGGTGCCGGACGCTTCTGGCGTGGTGGTGGAACACTCTTCCCAGCCTTGTACTGTTTAGCAGCCCGCCTGATCTCCTCCCTATAACTCTCATCCACCTCCGGCAACTCCCACATCGAAGTGAGCTTCTTGGCCCTTTCAGCCTCTTTGGCCGCGACTTTGGTGGGGCTCAGTCCAGTGAGGGATCCGAGCCTCTGACCAATCCCTTTGATGCCGCTGATAAGCCCAGTGCCCGCAGCAGGAGTATCATCATCTTCGTGGTCTACATCACCTCAAAGTCAGTATACATCACCACTCACGCAAGGTAGGATGCAAGACGACTTACTCCTCGCAAGATCGGCATTGATCTGATCGCTCACAACTCTCGCCATGAAAGGTGTCTCTCCAAAGGGGAAAACAGGCGGCATACGACGATGCCAGACCTCGGGAGCSGGCATGCTTTCGAAGAAGTTGTTGTCCTGAATTTCAATCTTTCCATTCATGTTGACCWCGATTTTCTCGGGATTCTGGCTCGAGACCAAATGTCCACGTCCGGGTTCCCTCACCGGAGCGACATCAACGGACGGAGCAATGGAAGGTCTTCTAACCCCCGGCAGTCTTCCAGGAGATTGTTGCACAGTTTGTTGTTGAAGCTTGGCAGGAGACTGAGACCTAGTATGCGAGTGGGGTTTGGCCGGCGACTGAGCACGGCTGGAAGTAGCGCGCTTTCCAGGAGATTGAGCTCTGGTGTTCCTTCCAAGTTTCGTAGCAACAGCAGTTGGCACCGGTCCCTCACCCGCCGCCTCTCGTCTCACATGTTCCTTCATGGCCGCCTGCACTCCTCTCTCTTGAGCAATGAGAGCTTCCCTCAGGTCCACCGACAGGCTACGCGAAGAAGGCATTGGCGGTGGCACTCCTGCCATCATGGAATCGAAAGCAGCCTGCTCAAAAGCCGTCAAAGTTTTGATTTCGTCGGTAGCTCCGGTGTATGGAGATCTGTCTCCACCAGCGGAAGCTCCCTYGGCGAATGATCGGGACCTTGCACTGCGGGATGAAGAAGTACCTGCGAGAGGTTGGGCCTTGGAGACTCTGCTTGGTCCGGCAGTCAGACCTGCGGAGTCACGGGCGAAAGCGGGCGCTCGACTCTTCTTTAGCCCTTCACGCACTGGCCTGGACATGGAAGTCTCTGAAATCTCCCTTACGACAGCCGCGCGGCCGGCAGGTGCCCTCAAACGCCTGCGATGGGCTGGTTCCTTGGATGGCGGTTCTCTGTCAGAATATGCGACACCATATCTGATGGTGCCAGGGGATAATTCGAAGGGGTACTGATCGTCCTCATTCCTGCGGACGTACATGTCGAAGAATCTCCAGTAAATCTTGGTGTGGCAGTTAAGCGGAACACCCTTCGCAGCGGCATCTTTTTCCAGGCGTTTAATTTCGACGCCCTGGTTTACAGCCCTGTGATCATCGGCTTCCTCCATACGATTAATGGCTTGGATCATGAACTTGTCCACTTGGGTCAGAGAACGCTTATCGAAGAGGGCAAGCATCTCCTCGGTAGGCTGCGTTGGGTCATCATCGTTATCATTCTCTCCGAGCAATCCACGTTTGTAAAGAATAGACCTGGTGGGAGGAGGTTCGTCCGGTGCGGCAGTGGCGCCTCTGGTGGCACGCGTCATGGCAGTCTTGTAAACGGCAGTCTTCTCCGGAGATGCCGCCTTTTTGGGAGATGTCGCCTTTTTGGGAGATGCTTTCTGGACACCGGCTTCTTTGACGGGAGACTTCGCCCTTGCGGCACTGGCCTTCCTGGTGGCAGCGGTACCTTTAGCAGGAGACACGGGCTTTTTGCTTCCTTTGGGAGGCATGATGACGGATGATTGTCAGAACAAAGAAGAGCGATTGTGAAGAGGTTTGCACAGAACGTCTTGCGTTGAAAGAGGAGGTGAAGTGAGAGCGTGGAAGGAAGTGGAGTGAGTTTCTGGTGTGTAAACAAAGGAAATACCACAATTTCGCGCTGGAATGTGGCATTCACAGCTTACCGTGTCTGTTTGCGTAACATCTCAATTCTGGCCTCCTGTCTTGAATGTACAAACGTGGCGAGCCAGGATCCGAGATCTTCGACAACATCTCAATGTCGTGCATTCATTCGTGGTGACTCTGCCATGAGAGCATGTGGAATGCAATCTGGTATCATCGAGGCAATGATTCCATCAATGTCATGGTTGGTTCCGGCAACAGACAATGCCTCATTATGAGCATATCATCGAGGCAATGATTCCATCAATGTCATGGTTGGTTCCGGCAACAGACAATGCCTCATTATGAGCATATCGAGGTGCGCTGGGTCCAGACTAATTGGAATAGATCCATTAGTCCGATGTATGTTGTGCGTTCGCTGCCACTATGTCATCAACATGGTCCGAGGCTCAAATAATTGCAGCAACGAGCGAGTGAGCTGTCAGAATCCACTGTTCAGGACATGTGATCGACACGGCCTTAGGTTGCCGCGATGTTCTCAAATCAGCCATGCCGCCGGCACAAGCCAAGCCCAGTCCAAGCTCTGTCCTCGTGAGATGGCACACCGCAAATAGAAGGTCAAACTCAGATGTGGGACTGGACACGTCAAGTACGTAGGTATCGTGGCCTGCGCACCTTCACCGTCAAATGCGAAGGAATCGACCCGAGAGCTTGTAGTGTGCCAAGCCTCGACAAGAGTCCACATGCTCTCTCGGCGTGACGCCATGGTTGTCTCTTGACCGTCGACGTGGATGGTGGTTGGTGATGGTGGTGGTGGGTGTGGTGAAAACAACCAGAGAGCCGATTCACTGTGCGGGGAAGGAAGGAGTGGAGCCGGAGAAATCCCGATGTGGACCGCGCATGTTTGAGACCTGAGGCTGAGACTCGTCCTCCGCATCATCAACCTCACAGGAAGTTAACTTACATGAAGGGTCGACCACAGCTACCTTATTATTGGATGTGGCATCCTGCTCAGAGACTATCTCCTCCGCTGGCAATATCCATGGTTCAAATGCGCAAGTCTCGAAAACTTCCTCCCGCGCGGTAGCCATCGAATACCACCACTTCCCATCTCCCTCCCTTCTAGGACTAGATGTAGGCAATCGGCGCGGCCGCCCCGTCACGCCCACTCAAAGTGAATGATCCATCCATCCTCTAGGTGGYAGCCCCAGTGCGGAGGATCGACAAGCTGCCCGCACCGGTTCCTTGCATTGGCGTGGCTCTAGGCACGCTGAAAGTGGCATGTGCCATCGTTCGGCCTGCCCTTCTGCTGGCGGAGTCACGCATGATGCCGTGTTGCCCGCGTGCTCTCCGTTACATCGCGTGTGCGAAAATACACCCCCCTCGATCGTCTCTGGGCCTATCATTTCTGCGAAGCTTGGTCCGCTGGACCACTAGGGTCAGATTTAACCTTGGACTCGACCAGCGGACCTGATGCCAGTGTGAAATTGCGGCATCTGGCAGTGATCTGCAGTTCGTAAACATGCTATAAGGTCGACTGTGTTTGTCGTCGACGACGAATAGGTAGGAGCTGTGGGTTCCATATTATTCATACACCATGCATTTTACTCCCTCACTACTCATCGCGGGCCTGGCCACTTTGGCTTCGGTCTCGGCACAGTCGTCCAGCTTCAAGCCTGTGCGACCACCTGCGATTCCCTTGGCCGTCAAATCGCCATATATGAGCACTTGGCAGCAAGCGGGCGGACCAGGAAATGGAGGTTACCTCGTACGTGTGATCTTCTCATTTGTACATTGAACTCCGCTAACCATTTCTTCGTTCATAGGCTGGGCAATGGCCTACCTTCTGGCAGGGTCAAGTCACCGCATGGACTGGTGGGTGTACACAAATAGTTTGATGATGCCGTGCTCACTCATATTACCAGGCATGATACGCGTGGACAATGCAACATACACCTGGTAAGCGGCGAGTCTTCAAAGCAGACAAGATGACGAACTAATGCCATCAGGATGGGAGAWCCGAACCCTTCACCAAGCTACGTCGTTCAGGTGAGTACATTCCACTCAAACGAAAATCAATCCCTAATACATCATGCAGACTGGCTATGAATACACGTCTACCCGATCTATATTCACTTTGACCGCCGGACCAGTACAGATGAAAGTCACATTTCTTTCCGGCGTAACTCCAGACGATCTTTTGCGATCTTCCTTGCCCTACAGCTACATGGATGTTGAGGTCACATCGACCGACGGTGCTCAACACAGCGTGCAACTCTATTCGGACATCTCCGCCGAATGGGTTTCCGGCGATCGTAGCGCAACAGCGCAATGGGAGTACGGCAACATTGCTGCGCAGTCACAAGCCAGTCCAAAGGCCTTTTCCCCAGCGATCAGCGCGGTGTCAACTTTCCAAAGGGCCACCACATATGCCACTCAGACTGCCTTCACTGCCGTTCCAGTCGTGGCTCACACCCAGAGGCCGATATATGCAAGCGGTCAGGGAGAGCGACCGACCCCATCCCAGGACGCTGCTCAAGCCACCTACTCGCCGATCAAGATCAACGCTGTTACAGCCTCAGACGGTATTGCTTACCACAAAGTCTACCGACAGCAGCAACTGGAGTTTAGTCAAGTAACGGAGCAGGCGGAGTGGGGCAATTGGTACTTTGCGACGAAGAACACCACCGGCCTGACGTTCCAGTCTGGCGCGGACATCGATGTACGAGGCAACTTCATGAGAAGTGGTGTTTTGCCCAACTCGCAGGACACAAACTATCGTCCTATCAACCAACAGTATCCCGTATTTGGATACGCAGTTGATCTCGGTCAAGTCGGTTCCGAGGCTCAAAACACACTCTTTCAAATGAGTCTCCATCAAGAGAACTGCATTCAATTCCAAGGTGAAGGAGGTGTCGTTTCGAAGTTGCCATGCATGTGGACCAACTACTTCTCAAAGGAGACGGATGCAGTGAGTTGACCCAAATCCTTCACACACGTGCATTACTAACTATGAACAGCTTGAATTCTTCTACAACGACTACTCAACCGCGAGCTCAATGGCCTCTAGTCTGGATTCTCAAATCTCAAGCGATTCTGCAGCCGCAGGCGGCGCAAACTACGCCACTTTGACCTCTCTCGCAACACGACAGGCTTTTGCCGCCATCTCATACGTCAACACGCCTGCCGAACCCCTGTTATTCATGAAAGAGATCTCCTCTGACGGCAACGTCAACACCGTGGACGTCATCTTCCCATTCCATCCCATCGCGATATWCGCAAACGTTACCCTTCTTAAATGGCTTCTCGATCCTCTATTCATCAACCAAGAAGGAGGGAACTGGCCCAACAAGTATTCCATCCATGACATTGGTGCCAACTTCCCAAACGCCACAGGCCATTCAGATGGCCAAGCAGAAGCTCAACCGTTGGAAGAATGCGGCAACATGTTGATCATGACTCTCGCATACGCACAGCGTGCAAACGACAACGCCTATCTGACCCAGCACTACCAAATCCTCAAACAGTGGACTGGATACCTCATTGACGAAGCCTTGATCCCCGCCGACCAAATCTCCACCGACGACTTTGCCGGTTCAGCAGTCAACCAGACCAATCTCGCAATCAAAGGTATAATCGGGATAGAAGCCATGGCCCAGATCGCCAACAGGACAGGCAATGCAGCAGATGGCGCAAACTACACGGCCATCGCCCACGACTACATTACCAAATGGCAGCAACTGGGAATCAACTACGATGCCAACCCACCGCACACCACCTTCCAATACGGAAATCAAGAATCCTACTCCCTCCTCTACAACCTCTTTGGAGATAGAGAGTTGGGTCTGGAATTGGTCCCGCAAAGCGTCTATGACATGCAAAGCACCTTTTACGCCACGAAATTCAAGAAATACGGTGTACCTCTCGACACCCGCCATCCAGATGGCTACACCAAGAGTAAGTCTCTTTCATATGTGTACAAAATAACAAGCAACGAGAAATGGTCCTAACATGTTTCAGATGATTGGGAGATGTTCTGCGCCGCAATAGCCAGCCCCGAGACGAGGGACATGTTCACCGCCGCGATAGTGAAATGGGTCGGGGAGACGACGACCAACTTTGCGTTTACGGATCTTTATGGCTCAGATGAGACGGGATACCCGGGCATCACATTTATCGATCGCCCGGTAGTCGGTGGCTTATTTGCGATTTTGGCTTTGAATGGCGCGCCGGAGAGTGGGTATGTTACTCCTTCGTGATTGGAATAAGGAAGTGGCAGAATAGGCACATCGTCTTTCTGCTCACTCAACTGGCAAATCAGTATCGGTAGTCAGCGTGTACAGAGCATCTCACATTCCATGTCAATCTTCTCTTGGACAGCTATAAAATTCTTCACCACATGAGTTTCCATCTCCTTGAACGCCGCGCTAAGCATGCTCCATGCAACAATCCCATCAAATGCCTCAGTACGCTCCACGACGTATCAGCCTCACTTCGCCGTCGATGGAGGCACCAGAAATGCCTTACTCTCCTCCGCTGTCACCTTACTTGCAACAGCCTCATCACTTGTAATCAACCCCAACTTCCCCACCCGAATCTTGTACCACATGAAATTCCGGTCCCCATTCAACTCCCCTCCAAAAATCTTCTTCTTCAAATCTTTCATGAACTCGTTAAAGATATCCGGCTCTTCAAACTCAACCAGCTCCTCTCTCATGACAAGAATCGCTTCCACGGCCTGCCCATACTTGGAATCCCCGACCGAATGTCGAATCCAATCAACGATGATGTTCCCGTATTGCTTGCAAACATCCTTGATCTCGTCCATTTCGCTGCCATCCTCAAAGACCTGTTTGAACTCGGCAATGGCGTTCTTGGGATCGATTCGTCGGCCTTTGCCTTTGCGACCAGGAGCTTGAGCGAGAAGAGCTGCGACGTCCAGATTGGAGAGAGGCGCAGGAGCAGCTTTGCGATTCCATCTCTTTCCCTTGGTCTTTGGAGGCACCTTTTTGACTTGGCCGACTTCAATGACACGATCCAGAGCCGCTTTGGCCTTCTTCACGAGTTCCTCTGGCGGGTTGGAGAACTTTCCTATGATGGGAAATGRTGCAGGTGGATCCGCCTCGGGGAACACTGCTCGGTGTCTGATGACTTGCTGAATCCGGTGRAGCTTCGGATTGAAGGTCTCCTCTATGGGTACGTAGTCGGCCGGCTCGCCTTCGTCGTCAATCGCGGCTTTTGAGAGGTCCATGTTGTCAACGTATTCGCTCATAGCGTCCAGCAGCTCTTCACTTGGGAGGTTTCGATGGGCTTGGACTTCCTTTCCGCTGACGGTCAGGACACGATTGAGAGGCGGGAACTTGTAGCTTCGGACATCTTCTGCAAAGGGAAGTTCAACATCGTAGAGGCACTCAAATTCCGGTTCGATGTTGGGCGCGAGTAAGAGCATTTTTGGCTCCTTGTTGTCCTTTGCGACGAATCGTGCAACTGCATAGGAGTCGAGCTCGTACAATGCATGTATGAATGAAGAAAGCGCCAGCGATGCCTTGTCGTTTAGCTTCTGAGCGATGATCATGTTGGCCTTGGACATGTCAAGGAATCGATGATACTGTTCGTTGTCAGCGATTTCCAGCACCCTGAAAGAGTGACTCTACCTGTTTCTTGTCCACAAAGCCGACAATGTCAAGTCCTGGTGTGGTCTCAAACATCGTGACATTCCGATCGCTCTCAGCAATGTGGACGGCAGTTCTGCCGTATTCATAGCCCTTGGACAGCTCTTCGAGCGGAATTTCTCTCTTTCCGCCGGCACCTTCCTCATCTTCAATCATGTAKGTAGTTGAACGGTGGACCGCATCCAAACCGTCACCATTCTGTTGAGTCCCACCTCCTCCGTCCGCAGGCGACGCAGAGCTCTGTGTTGCATCGTGAGCACCGGTTCGCACAACAAACTTGCTGGCGCTGGGCGCTGCTGCCTGCATAGTCTTGGGGTATCGCTCAACATCAATAGTCATAGCATCCTCATACTGTTCGGCGTTTCCTAGCGTGAGGAAGCCTTTGTATGAGGGCGTTGGATTTGTGGACTTGGTCCGCGGCTTCTCCAATTCATCGATGGCTTCTGCAAGAGTTCCAAATTGGCCGTTGCAGTCTTCGCACAGCTGTTTGAGCACCGCTTCGTTGGCTGCCTTGGTGTCGTCTTTGTCATCTTCCGTGAAGCCGTACTCGACATCATCAAAGTCGACACCCAGCACGACAAGCTCTATTTGATCGGCATTGATCTCTTTGGTGATCTGCGATAGATCGTCCGTGTCCATTGCTCCACGGGCGTCTGTGACAAGCACAATCTTGCGCATGTACTTCAACTGTGATTATCGCTGTTAGCGAGATCTCCGAAAGAGGTGGAAACAGCGAATCAGGATGTCACGCAGAATCGCTTGCCTTTTTGCAAGTTTCCTTGATCATTTGAATGGCAATGACCAGAGCGGACACGGCATCACCGACGTCGTTTCGACTTTGAACAATCTCGCTGCTCAACCGCCGGACGTCCGACATTACGACTTGGCTGATGGGATGAAGAATGCTGATATGTTCGTATTCCTCTCCGTCGAGGTCATTCTTCGTGTCGTCTGAACGAAGCGCCACAACAGCTGCGGACTATCAGCCTTTCCGCCTGGAAGAGACACACGTGACTGCACCAGACTGACCGGACATTGCCGTTTTTCGATTAGTAGCGACTGTGGTTGTGATCTTGTCCCAGATGTATTCCATAGCGAACTCGAGATTTGTTTGTACCCGTCCATGGCTTCGCTCTCCCATCGTTCTGCCGACATCGATGATGTAGACAGTTGCCTCCTTTTGCGTCGCCATGTTGAAAAAGAGGGTGGGTGATGAAGATGTTGTCTCGAAGGAGAATGACTTGAAGTGAAGCCGGCCTGGAGTGGAGCCTGGCGCGTCCAGGCACCCATCACGAACCTGCCGCGCTAGCACGGGGAGGAGGAAGCGCATCTTTTCATCATCAACATCATCTTCGACACCAAGTCATTCCTTTGAATCCTTGTCGTACGATGGAGGAACGCATCTCCGGCTATGATTTCGGGATGAGAGCGTCCGGGAGACGCTCTAGATAGCGTCCTTTTCGACCCTCATATGAGCTGTGCTCATTGGTGACATTCGCACCCTCACAACCTCAGAATCTAGTTGGAACGGAGATCCGACGGGAACATAGCAGTTCTCACCCCATCATGCCATTTGAAGAACGGGCTCGCCACCATACCCGTTATMAGAAATGAATCCGGACTCATAGACTACAACGCTATCACACCAAATGGCCGCGAGCCCATCGCTACTCTTCTTGACTCTCCCCATCATTTCGCAGACCTTCTCGGAGCCCTGACCTTCTCCAAGTCCTTGCCCTTGCTGATTGCGTTTACCAAGAACGAATAGGGCAGTAAGCTGGAGACCCAGCTCAGCAAGGATGCCTGCCTACCCCTCCAGATCTTGCCGCTCTTCCCTGCTACGATATCATTGGCAACGGCACGAGCGGTGACATTGACCGGCTGCGAATTGGTTTTCTTCTCTCCTCGGTTCACCGCACTAATGACATCCTTTACAGACTTGTAGTAAGATGTTTCCGGCAGCTCCAAGTCTCCCGAATTCTGGTGAATGGGAGTCTCTACTGCACCGATCATCGCAGTGWCAACTCGAACACCCAGAGGTTGCAACTCCAAGCGAAGAGTCTCGGAGATCATGACGGCGGCTGATTTGGAAGTGCAGTAGACGCCTGCATGGTTCAACGCAATCAGCATCACGAACAGCAACAGATGATTGTGGATCAACTCACCAGACCACGGAAATGGGCCTACCGCCATGATGGAAGCTATATTACAAATGCAACCTTTGGTCTCGATCAACATCGGCGTAAACTTTTGCGTCATGGTAAGAATGCTCCAAACATTCAGATCAAAAAGCTTTCTCGCGGCCTGGACATCGACATCCAACAGTGGCATCACGAAGTCGGCCCCGGCATTGTTAATCAACACGTCCAGTGTGCCGCCCGTTCGTTCTTCAACGAGGCGGGCACATTTATCGATGGACTCCTGCGATGTGACTTCCAGCTCGAGGATCTCAATCCCAGATGTGGCGGCCAGGCTCCCGGCCTTGGAAGTGTTTCGCAGAGTCGCAAAAACATGATAATTGTGCGCGACGAATGCACGAGCGAGGGCTGCGCCAATGCCGCCCTCACTACAGCCGGTGATGAGGACCGTTTTCTTGTCGATGGCCATTTTCAAAGAACTTGTTGGAGAATTGAGGAAGTTGTCAAGAGTGGACGGCACAGTGTCTGCACTGTCGACTACCTGTTATATCTATCAAARCGCGATTTGTTGATGATGATTGAGCATTTGAAAGCAGCGCCAGTATGCCTAGGCTTAGCGGCGGGGGATCGGTAGAACTAATGTCTCCGAACGATTGATTACTCATGAAAGTGAAGGGATCTACGATGTGCAGATCCGCACGCTCACATGTGATGATCTCACCACTCACCTCTCATTCAATAGGTTATATTGAGGAAGTGGTCGAGTTTGTGCCATCCATCGAACATCATTGACAAAACAGCTTTGTTTGTATCAAACCCAGACGTTTCGTAAGCCCAAGAACAACAGCCTCATAACTCACAACCACATACCCCAACACCGCCCACGATGCCTTCATTTGCATCCCTCAAAGATCCCAAGGTCTTCCACATCCTAACATATGGCACCCTGCTCGGATCGAACCTCTTCCAGACCTTCATGGCTGGTCCCTTGGCCTACCAAGCCCTCCCACGACCACAGTTCAGCACCCTCCAACAAGCAATCTTCCCACCCTACTTCACCCTTCAGACAGTCCTACCACTATTCCTCATCTTGACCTGGCCTGGAGAGAAGCTAGCTTCGGCGGGAGGTGCAGTGGCGCGTAAAGGAGCAGGATATGCCGGCGTATTTGAGGAGGAGAACCGGTGGATAGCTCTGATTCCCATTGCACTGATGTGCGGCACAAGTCTGCTCAATTTGGTGGCATTGGGGCCTGCGACTACAAAAGTCATGAAGGAGCGGAAGCATCAAGGTAAGATCATCCAACAAGGAGTGTGTAGCAGGACAGAGCTGACAGATATTGCAGAAACGAGAGATGGAAAGAAATACTATGATGCCGGACCAAAGAGCGAGGAGATGCAGCGCCTCAATTCGAGCTTCGCGAAGCTTCACGGTGCTGCGTCGCTTGCTAACCTGATTGGACTGGGCGCCATGTTTGTCTATGGAGCTACGCTCGCCGAGATGATGTAAGAAAGATCGACAGCATGGATGGTATCACAGTTGCATGAAAGGTCTGGCCATGCAACACTTTCGAAGCGACACTGGCCGCGCCCTCATCCCACGATTTCATGTCTTTAGGAACATGTCGGAGCGTTGGAAGTGGACAATCACCCACGGCATTGTTCAGGAAACCGTTCAAGTGAGTTCGCATGCATATCATCGGTGTTGATGCAAGAAGTACCTCTTTCTTTTTGTCTTTGACGCTCTCAATTGTCAACGATTTCACTCCCTGGCTCATTCACAGACATGTGCAGGTTGCCTCTCAAAAGCCACGCATCAAAATCCAATAGCTTCTGAAGCATTGGTACACTTCCCTCCACGTACTCCAGTCGCCTCATCAACAGCAGGCTTCGTCACACCTTCACATGCTTGCTCTGGCACAGGCAAAGACTCTAGTAGTGAGAAGAGAGCTAGTGCATCCACTTCTTTATATACTTAACAACACCAACTCGGTCACAACCTTCAACTTACATCAACTACTTACCACGCAGCGACAGGCGGAGTGCTACAATTCGTTGCATCGACTACCCATAGACACATCGAAAGACTCGGCCCCAATTTCAACACCATGCATCTCTTGACGACCCTGCATGTGCTTGTGGCATTTGCTACACTTATCGCGGCGCAAGTAACATGTCCTCCAACAATCACAATAACAACAGACCCTGCAACCACAAGCGGGTTGACAAGCTCCTCCCACTCTCGACAGGTGATACATACCACCGAATACCAAACTACCGTGGTGACATCGAATGGAACGGCCGTTTTGGAGACGATTGCGAGACTTGTTCACGTTGAAAGTTCTGCGACGAAGGAGCTGGATTCACCCACAGCCTTTGCGACCGGATCTGCTTTGTGTCCAGATGCTGTGACTGTCACGGTTGCCGCCACTCTGACAGCTCCTTCTACGGAAATAGATTCGACCGCTTCGCTGAGTACAAGCTTGGTTTCTTCCACCTTGAATGTCACTTCATCTGCAGTGGAACCCAGTTCGACGGCTCTTCCTAGTTCGAGCTTGGCTTCATCAATATCCAACATCACGGCCTCCACAGTGGATCTAAGCTCAACTACTACATCTGGTCCAACTGCTACATCATCTGGGTCAACAACATCATCTGGGTCTGGCTCAACGACCACATCTGGTTCAACGACCACATCTGGTTTAACTACTAGATCTCGTTCATCTACTATATCCGGTACAACGACTGCATCTAGTTCAACGACCACATCTGGTTCAAGCTCGACTTTGACGACATTCGATTCCACCCTCACAGCTCCGGATCAGGCCTCTTCATCAAGCAGGTCATCAATCGGCAGTGCGACGGAATCATCGACCGGGACGAACACCACTGCATCAAGCAGCCATGGAGTGGCTCTAGATATCTGGACGACTCCTACGCCAACCCTCGAATGTGCATTTMCCTGTCTGTTGAAGATGCCATGCATGTCCCTGCCGACACCTACAACTATCACATTTCCACCATATACGACAACACTTTGCAAGCCGGCCTGTGATGGTAGCGTCCAGGTGAAGTCGAAAACAGTCATCACCCTGCCAGTCATTTCCACCGATTCCGTCTGCTTCTACCCAATGAGTGCCACTGGTGAAGGCCCAGCTACACCCGTACCTCGCTGGATCACCGACACTAGGACGATTAATGCTCCCAAAGGTCTATCCACATGTCCGCCAGTCTTCGCCAAGCCCGCTTCTGACGGCAAGTGTGGTCCCTCGAACCACTACATGTGCGAAGCGGGAGCATGCTGCAACAAAGACGGGAAATGTGGGACCGGGAAGGACTTCTGCGAACAAGGTTGCCAGATCAACTACGGCAATTGTTGGAAGAACTCTACGACTTGCGTGGTTCCAGCTTTTGAAGACACAGACGAGACAACGCCCATCCCAATCTTTCCTGTCACATACGATGATGATTTCGATGTCGTGTTACCTCCGATCACGATCATCCCAGGCATAGAACCTGTGATCCCAGTCTGCAAGAACACTTGTGATGATCCTATTTGTGGCATCCTGGGTTGTAATGGTGAATGCGGAATCTTGGGGTGCAGCAGTATCGATATGGGATGGTTCAAAGACAAGTTCCCCAAAACGGACTGTCATAGTCTGGCGAGAAAGGCCTCGTGTGCATTGTTTCAGATCGGTTGCTGTCCAGAGGACAACGATAGTGACGATGTAAGTATAATCGGTAGTGCCAGTTGGGAGTCTGCTAACACTCTCAGGACGGCTGTTCAATCGCCCAATGCACCAACGAAGACGAAGATGATGAACCCGGCTTCAATGGAGACACCAAGCTCTGCGATCCAGACAAGATCGGCGACTGCGGGCCTGTGCCAGATGAAAGCGAGCCATCCGCAAGCGCCAGGTCGTCCTCGACATCAAGCGAGGAATGCACTTCAACTACAACTGTCCACGATCAAACAGCACACTGCGTGGTCTCAAAAGCCAGCAACGGCAAGACCTCCACCAGCTGTACGTCCACCGCTACCGGCTCTCCGCGCAAAGGCTGTTCACTTCAACCCTCCACCATAACATCCTTCACATCCGGCTGCGAGACTCGCACAGCAAGTCACGTCACAAATGATTGCACTGTTCTCACAGGCGCCGGCAATGACACACGCACAGAATGCACCAGCAAAGCCACGACCTTCTCTGGCTGCGATGTCACCGGCATAACGACCACAAGCGCCGTGACAGAATGCTCTAACAGCAACACCGTCACGAACATCACGTCAAGCTGTTTCGCCACCAACATAACCAGCATGGGCTCGACGTTCCCTGGTTCAGGGACTTGCACCGGAGCCACGAGCACCGTCTTCTCGGGCTGCGATCTGTCAGGTACTGTGACTTCTGTTACGTCCTACGCCGAGAATGTTTGCGAATTCGTCCCAACGGACGTTACCATCATTCCAATCCCAGTCGAACATACCTCGTCTCCCTCTGCGACTGGTGCTGCATCTACGACTACCGGTGGAGCTCTCACTGCGGCACCTACAAGCACGACCCGAGGGGCTCTGAGTGTCCTTCAAAGTGCATTGGGTAGTGTTGCTGGCATTCATACAACAGCGAGCACTACTGACGACGCTCTCGATGTCCTCGAGAGTGCTTTGGACGATGCAACTGGCACGAAGATTGTGCAGGGTCGACGGTGGAGACCTCTCGGTGGTAGATGGTAGTTTGGCATGAAGGCACCACCGTACAATCCATATCGTAACAGAGTAGGGTGAGAAGCCAATAAAAGTCGCATCTTGAGCACGCTGAGCTCGATTATGCCCTTCTTGACACGAAATTCGCTGTCAGAATCTCGCTTTCGTCCGACTCCAAATAGGAGCGAGCTGTGGTAAAAGTCTTCTTTGTGCAAAAGTCTGTTTGCCCGAAACGCATCAGTCGAATGAATGAGGCTGCTTCGACCTGCAATARTCATATCCGCTCGAATCCGTAGGCACTACCATAACAAGGCTGATTGTTGTCGATGTTGGTGAAGGAATGCCAGACCGGAAAGCTACGACCGACTCTTTCGGAAAGAGCAATACGGTACTCTTGCTTGCAAAAGGCATGGCACAGGCATCACCTCGAGATCTGACACCCCCATCCTCGACCTCGGCTTGCGGTCATCAATCCCGGACAGATAGGTATCAACTCACCTGCATCCAACAATCTTCAACTTCTTCACAAAATCGGCAGGAAATGGCGGAACCACTCGGTCTGGATTTGAAATCGAAGAAGCAGCGACAACGTAGCGACTATGTATATCATGAAGATTATCGATCTCGATGGTTCGTCTCCCTACTGTTCACAGTGACAACCATCGCTGAACAACGAATGCACAGGTCAGACAACGACATGTTTCATCATCTGAATAATCCAGTATATGGAGTCTTGATCGACTCTATTATCAATAGTTATCTTATCCAGAAATGCGGGTGTGTATAGTAATACTTCCCTTGAACACAGAACCAGGGAAAGAAGCTGATGGTTTTGATCAGATATAGCACGAGCAAGTCAGAATTCATCGGACTGGTAGGGTCTTCGTATTGTGATTTCTTCGCAGAGGCGCATTATCCCGGAATGCTGAATGTGGGATTAAGGGTTGTGAAGATGGGGAAGAGTAGTTTGATGTACGAGGTGGGCGTGTTTCAGGAAGGAAGTGAGCAGGTGAAGGTGAGTTTCTCCATTCAAGCATCCCTCTCTCTATCTGTAACGAGATGGCTAACGAATCTCCTTAGGCGGTGGGAGGTTTTACGCAGATTTGGGTGGAGCGGAAAACGAATCGTCCAACTGCAGAGGGCGTTCCGGCACATGTGRGGAAGGAATTGGAGGTCCTCCTGAAGGGCAGTGAGCAAGATCCTGCGACCAAGTCGAAGCTTTGAGATGTTGCGATACAGAACGACGGAACCTTCAAGCCGTATGTATCGCCAGCATGTGTGGAATGCCGCCAAGCCTGGCCCTGAGAGGGTGAAAAGGCGATTTGCCGATCTCTTCGGGTTGGAACTTGGGTGCTGCAACGAATTCAAATTGGTTGCAAGTGAGGTCGATGCAATTCCAACCTGAAAGAGCGACATGGATGTGGGTCTATGCGGCGTCAGCCGAAAGGGGCGTGACCAATAGGCTATTCCCGTTATCAGCGTAGATCTAAAGATAAGACCGCGTCACGTTCCCCGACCCAAGGACACTCGTGGACGCATCACGAGAGCATCTCCGAGAGCTCATCCAAGACGGGAGGAGATCCTTGTTCCTCCTTCACTCCTGTCTTCTCTGCCACTCGATACAATACAATATAATACAATAGCCTTCATTCCTCCCCCTCGATACCGCGACGATGACGAGCCGCGCCCTGATCCCGCTTCTGGTGGGCATGATGTTGTTGACGGGCGTGTGTAATACCCTCCTGTATGGCATCCTCCTTCACTATCCAGAGACTATCACCAAGCTCATGACATGTACAGCACCAAATACCAAGACATGCAATGCATCGCCGACTGCGATACCAAACATCCCAAAATGTTCGAGCAGCCGGTCCTGCAAACGCTTCAAATGTTCATCGGCGAGAGCGGGTGTTGGCTCGTTGTCTTCCTGTCCTATCTCTTCCGCGTCGTCCGAGGGAGTCAGTCACGATCTTCYCTCGACGATGCGGCATATCGGCCCATTCACGAGGGACCAGCCGCCGATGACTCCGACGACGACGACGACGAGGAAGCGAACGCGAACATGACTACTTCACAAACACTTGTGGATCCGACGAATGTAGTGGCAAAGTCGTTGATTGATGGGGATGGAATCGAGAGGCAGCCGTTGGAGGGTTGGAAAGTGACGCTTTTATCACTACCGGCAATCTGCGATATCTGCGGGACAACACTGATGAATGTGGGTCTGCTCTTCGTTGCGGCTTCCATCTACCAGATGACTAGAGGGGCTCTGGTGCTCTTTGTTGGCTTGTTCAGCGTTCTCTTCTTGAAGAGACATCTTTCGGGCTGGAAGTGGGCAAGTCTGTTCATCGTCGTGCTTGGGGTTGCTGTGGTTGGACTGGCTGGTGTTTTGGCGAACAAGGGAGGCCCCCCAGCATTACCCGGCGACGACAGTGTTCTTGAGAAGACTTTGCTTTTTGTGAGGCAGGAGATGTCTACCTTTGAAGCTCACACCGCTGCCGAGACTGTGCTGGGGTTCTTCTTGATTGCCGTGGCTCAGATCTTCACCGCAACACAGTTTGTGCTGGAGGAGAGCATCATGGAACGCTACTCCATGGATCCAATCCAGGTTGTCGGGTGGGAGGGAGTATTTGGCTTCCTGGTCACCTTGATTGGAATGGGAGTGCTTCATGGAGCGATTGGCCAAACCCCTGCAGGTCGAGGAGGCTACTTTGACGCTCGAGAGGGCTTTCACGAGATGTYCCACAATCCTGCTATCGGAGTCACATCACTGCTGATCATGATCTCCATTGGGTGAGTCCGACAATCATGAATGCTGACTTGACCGCAAAGCTAATTACATGACAGTGGCTTCAACTTCTTCGGCCTCAGCGTTACTCGCTCCATCTCTGCAACAGCTCGCTCGACTATCGATACCTGTCGCACGCTGTTCATCTGGCTTGTGAGTCTTGGTCTCGGCTGGGAGACTTTCAAGTGGTTGCAGATTGTAGGCTTCGCGCTGCTTGTTTGGGGCACTGCTCTTTTTAATGAGATTGTGCAGCCTCCAACTCTTGCGTTCTTGAGAGGGCGGAAACGTAGGGGTGTTGCTCTGGAAGAATAGAATCTTCCAGTGGTGTCCACGCTCGGGGAATCGAAATTGGAGACGCGATTGGAGACGATTGTCTCTCCCCGTTTGCCTCATGCTGCCAAGCTCCGATCAAAATCCATGAGCTTTGACATACTCCCTATGCAGGAGATCTGCAAGTGCACCTCCCATGACGATATCAATCGGAGCCCAATACCGCACCCCGACTTTGAACGACATTCTCACAAGCCAACTTAAACTACCGATTCCCATTCCAACATCGATATGCTTCCGGACCTCTTCTTCGTCCCTCCGGAGTTCTCTCTCGTGAGACCAGCGAGGGATATAAGTCCGATACTCCAGCCCCGCGGCTTGAAAGGCTAGAATCAAAGGCGCTAGGTATAGGGTAGTGCGATGCATCGCAGTCATCGTTTTGATGTTTCGGAAAATCGAGGCCGGGGCTGTGAACCCGAAATCATTCAATTGGGAAAGATGGGCGAGACCGCCTGCTCCGGCTATGAATGGTGCACAGTCGACGACCGTTGCGTGTAGGTCTAGACGGCGGAGAATGGGAGGCAGAGATGAGTAGATTGTGGGACTGTTGCCTGGTTGGGGACGCCATTGGTTGTCTGAGGGAGTTTTGGAGACCCAGAAGAAGAGGGTGTTGTAGGCCATTTTTAATGAAAGACGTAGATGGGTGTTGATTGCGAGCTCCGTTCAGAATGGGGATGGTCAAGGCTTCCGGTKGAGTTATTCATTGAAGACAATGCTGCGAATCTTTCCCATAAGCCTGGCAGTTTCAAGCAGCTTTCTCTCTCTCTTCCGTCGTATGGGATTAATGGTAGTTTTTGATACTCTCAGGTTGTACGTCTCCAGGGTTGCTCGAGATCATCCTATTCGATGCAGGTCATAAGTACTAGATCAGATACATGTACAAGTATTGGACAATCAGTATGTATGTACACAGAGCGATTGGAGAGGTCCAGGAGGGGTGGTGTAGGTGATGTGGATGACGTCTTTGATTGATCAACCGTCCGAACCATAAATATGATCTGGGGTGGTGGTGCTCTACGGAAGTCTCGTCTATCTTATCCTTTATCTGAACTTGAACGATAGAGGCTGTCTACGGGTTTGTCTCTGCACGGACATCGAATAGTATCGTGGTCGCGAGATGCGTATTCAATATGTTTAGGGTTAGGGTTGGGGTTGGGGTTGGGGTAGTGCGAATTGATGACTCTTGGGCGACTGAGCGTGATCATCTGGTTTGAAGGATTCTATAAGTGGCTCGTAGTATATATATAGTCGCTCGGTGAGACGTTAGGAGATGTTGGAATTGGAGCTTTTGGAAGGGTGTTGTTATTTCCCTCGCAACTTTTGGTATTGGATGAAGTTCTTGTATGGATCTATTCGAATGAGATGTCTCTAAGAGCAGTATATTCAACACGCGAGTCTATTTTCACAAAACTACCAGATCAGACATGTTTTCAACATGGAAGAGATCCTTGAAAGGCTGTTTCCAGAAGTCGAGGCACATGTAAAAGGACTGGTGAAGCTCAATCGTTCGAGAGGTGAGCAATGGAGAAGATCAATTCGCTGCGTACCAATCACACGCTATGCATTCCCGCCCACTACATATCTCTTTCGTTCGGCCGTCTCAACATAATGCTCCTGTCATATATTCATTTCCCCATTGCCTTGCCCCGTCTCAAACTTCCCAAATCAAACTCATCCGATGCTTGCTCCGTCGCATTCTTCGACCCCGGCATCCTCGATGATACCTTCTGTCCACCGCTGCCAAACAAGGAAGCATCCATGTTGGATCTCGCAGGCGGTGAAGGAGCAGACTTGAYATCCTGGCCAAGCATAAAGGAAAAGGCACTCTGTTCCAGCGGAGGACGGGAGGGAGTCGAAGGCAGCGGTTTGGCCGGCTCTGTCTGATTCTCCTGTATCGCTGTCGTGTTCTGAATTGCACTCGTAGTAACAGGGGTGCTTGGGGTTTCAGCACCAAAGTCCTCGAAAGAGGAAGGGTCCGCGAGAGTTTGACTGTGCTCAGGAGCATCTTTTACAATGGCAGTCTCCTTGTCGTCTGTATTAGATTCGGCGATCCGGGGAAGACTGTCTTGACTGGCGCTTTGGGAAGTCCGCTCTTCCTCGGGCAGATTAAGACCTGGTTCGCTCAGGTAGACTTGTACAAATTGTACCTTGGCAACAGCCGTGCTAAGCTTCTCCACGCTTTGTTCCTGCCGGACGTGACCAGTAGCCTTGTCATCTTCGGTGGCCAACTTTTGATAGTCCCAGAGTTCGTTGACGGCACCAGAAAGCAGCTCAGCCAACTTCTTGTTACGATCCTCGAGTTCTTTGACCCTCTCAGCCAGACGATCATCCACAGGTCGGTGACGAATCGACGGAGGCGGCGTTTGATTCTCGCGGATCTCTTGAGCCTTCTTTTGAACTTCTTCAACAGCATTGCGAACGGCCTTGCCAATGCCAAGTTTCTCCCCCTGAGCGAAAATGTTCTTGGCGGTGCTTTGCAATACTGTCTCGAGGTTACGAGACTGGCGGCCTGATCGTGACGGAGATAGCCCAGTGCGGCTTCGTATGGCATTGATACCAGAGAATGTGGTAATGTTACGTTGCAGTGCCGGTGGGGTCGCTGGACGGTTTGCTCGCAGCAAGGGCCGGCCAGTATATTTCAACACCAGATAGCTGCYGCCTTCGGTATTCATATGAGTCTTCAAATACAATGCGTCAAGTCCGAGACTTTGTGCGGGAAAGTCTTTGTCTTGCTCAGGATAGCGTAGGAGATAGCCTAGGGCGTTATTGTAGTCCGAGTCGAGCAGATGCCATCGGATTCGTAGAAGCATAGCGAGGCAGATGTGGTCCACAATCTCCAAAGATGGGTCTTCTGCAAATATCACGTCCCAAAGGGTGAGGACACTTTGGAAGTCGAACTCGCGGCCGAACAAGAGTCGAATCCACCGGATCAGGAACACTTGTGGGACAATGTCGAGGCCTTCGAGATGCGTCTTGAGCTCGGGATCCACTTGAGGTAAGAGCTCGGCAAAGATGTGATGACTTCTGGACGCAATCGATATCGGGCCTTCTGAAAGATACTGCGAGAGAGGTCAGAGGAACTCTAGGATATGTTGCTGGCTCGACTGACAAAGGTTTTGGCGGACTGCATCACCTGTCCAAAGATGGCAAATGCGTCTTCGAGCGATTAGTACTTTAGTATCAACAAGATGGGATGATTTCATCACCCACCGTGCTCCACATACTCTGCATCGAATATGGTCTTGATCAGTGCGTCCTGGCCCATGGTTCTGCTGCTCCCTCCAATCTGAATGGCATCATTCTCGACAACCCATAAGATTGGCGCTGCGATCTCGTGCATACCCTGGCGGTATCCCACATCGGCATTCAGTTTGCAGAAGATGAAGAGGATATCTAGCAGCATTCGTTGAGTCTCTGGTTGGCGGAAATAGGGATTCTCAGGCATGCATCTCTCGACATCTTGGGTGATTTCAGCCCTCAACTCTTCATCCTTTTGAAGAGCGGCCCATGGCGAAGACTTTCACCACTTAGCTTTGGTCAGAGCAGAGGTATGAGATGGTCTGGCAAGTATTCCAGCATCGATATATCATACCTCGGAATCCTGGCTAAGAGGATCAAAGCCCGCTCCCGCTCCCACATCTTCCGGATGATCGAGGTAGCGGAAAAAGTGAGTTCGGAGGGAGTTGAAGGCCGAGCGCGAGGAAGCCAGCGTCCGCTGCCATTCAGCTGCATCAACGTTATCAACCAGCAAGAAGGCCTTCCACGCCGCGGATCGAAAGCCGTTCAAACTCTCCAGTTTGAGGTGTGGTTCAAGTCGAACGCCATCCTTGAGCTCTCGCAGCGTCTGGTACTGCTCAAGCTCTAGCCAGCTTTCCCTGGCATGCTCGAGGCTTCGCATACTTTGACGTGGTGAGCTGGCGAGGTGTTGATGCACGAGATAGCGTCACGCGTGGAAACATCGTGAACCCACCTACTTTGGAGCTTGCGGTTCCTCCCGACTCGCTTAGAATCGTTCTAAATATGTGGAGAACGTGATGTATGTATTGTGGGGAGCAGTAAATGTATTGACGGTATATACAACTCATTTAGATCATTCACGCTGCCGCTTCGGCAGACGCGGTTTTATCACTGGTAACAGCAGCAGCATCGGCCTTCAAGTCGGCCCAGCTTGTTTGGCGATACCCACCACGCTCAAAGCTCTTCATTGGAACCAGACCGTATTTATTGAACATTTCCTTGTCAGCGTCCCATCCCACAGCCTCGGTCGTGAGCATCTTCTCTCCAGTAAACACTGCGTTGGCTCCGGCAGAAAAGCAGAGAATCTGCTCAGCCTCGCTCATTGTAGTACGCCCAGCTGCGATACGAATGATGGTGGCAGGCATGACTAGACGTGCAGTTGCAATGGTTCGAAGAATGGCGTCAAACTCGATGCGTTTTCGGTTGGGATCATCGCCCAGCGGCGTGCCCTTGATGGGCACGAGAGCATTCACCGGGAACGACTCTGGATGGGCTGGAAGAGTAGAGACGGTATAGAGAAGACCGACATGGTCTTCTGGTTTCTCGCCAAGACCAAGAATACCACCCGAGCAGACATTGATGCCTGCTTGTCGGACGTGGGACAGAGTCTGCAGACGCTCGTCGTAGGAACGAGTTGTAATAACCGAAGGATAGTGCTCACGCGAGGTATCCAAATTGTGGTTGTAGGCGGTAAGACCTGCGGCGGCGAGTTCATCTGCTTGATCCTGATCAATCATACCAAGAGTCACGCAGACTTCCATGTCCATGCCGCGGATCCCCTCTACCATGGCTTTGACGTTCTTCAAACTGGTCTTTCGCCCGCGCATGTCACGCCACGCGGCTCCCATGCAGAACCGTGTACTGCCATTGCTCTTGGCTATCCGGGCCGCTTCCAGCACCGAATCGACGGGCGACATCTTGGTAGCTTTGAGACCGGTGTTGTGGCGAGACGATTGCGAGCAGTAGGAGCAATCTTCACTACATCCTCCCGTCTTGATGTTCATCAACGTGCACATTTGCACTGCCGACGACGAGTGGAAGCGGCGGTGCAGCGTGCCTGCTTGGAAAGCCAGCTCCATGAGCGGCGTGTCGTAGATTTCCCGAATCTCATCCTTGGTCCAGTCGTAGCGAGGAGCCCGTGCATTGACAGCACTCCATACCGCGTTGCGGGCCTCTGGAGGCGGGGGAGCAGCGGCCGAGATAGGCGAGAAGGAGTCGTTGACGGGCGTGCTAAACTGCCGGGAGCGAACTACAGACGACGTTTGAGCTCCACGAGTGGCGGCTCGTCGGGAGAGCAGAGCCAGCGACATGACTGCGGACGTGATGAGGGAGGATGGAGCAACAAACCCCCCATGTTGACTCAACAACTCGGTGTTAACCTCGCCTTGCCAAGTCACGGCATAATTCCCAATCATTGGAGAGCTACCCCACTACGAAGAGCCGAGCACGAGAAGTTGGGACGGCAGCAGTGAAGGACGGCAGGGGCGGTGTCCAATMAGAGAAGCTCCCCTCTCTGGGGTAGTTGAGCTCATTCACTTCTCTTCCCTCACTGCGACCTCTTCTGCGGGAAACATCATCAGGGCGAGAATGATCGGGTCATCCGCCACGATGGAGTAGATTCAGGCACTGGTCTCGTTGAACAATGGCGGTTGCTAAGCAAAGCATGCGAAGGTTGCATCGATGACAAGTTACGCAGCATTCATCATGGGCTGGTGTACTGCATCGGCAGAATGTCGATTTGCCCGCCGGTATCGATACACTCGATCTCTGAACCCGCATCGCAGACTCCACGGCCGACTCTTGTCAAATAATCGAGAGTCTCGCAGCGTCAGGGCATTACGTCCAAGGCGGTCCGTCGGCACGAATCAATCTGCCGGTTCCGAAGCGGGTTGGACACGAAAGACAGGAGTTCGATCACAACAAGAGGTGTTCAGACGTCACCTATACCAGGTACCTTGCGACCAAACGCGCAGTCATATCCAAGCACGATGCAATGTGCTTCAACCTGAAACATAGCGGCGAGTAATGGGTCGGAACGGCCCCCTCGGAATCGGGACCCCGTTGAACATTCACCCAAAGGAGTCACCACTGAGCCCTCTTTCGGCTCGGGCCTTGCATACCCATGATTCTCGAAACGAGTGACCTCTGTCCTTTGTCAATCTTATCATCGGCCTGCTCTACGACCCCAACGAAGAAATTGAAGCTAACCAGGCCTTGACACCAGACTTTGAACACTGAGCAAGTTCAATGATCGACATAGCAGCCTCTCTATCGTTCTTGTCATCGCAAACATAGTAGTGGGAGGATGAAGCATTGATCACAGCATTTCTGCATGTTGTCCAGTCTTTGGTCGCGCAACGCGGGAACGACATGTTGCAGTGTGTCCAGATCGCGGCGAGACCACGGTGACCATCACGACCCCTGGCGCTTTTCATTCCAGCATTTAGTTCTACAGCAGCATGCAAGAGTTCTTGGCATCATTACAGCATTGTGCGGACTTCATCCCGTCCGCGACGTCGCAAGCTTTGAATTAGATCAGTACTGCTTCCGATCGACGCGGATTCATACTTGCAATCATATCGGATACACGGAACCTTGCGCGACTTGATGTCCGCTAGTGTTCCATGACAACAACCGCATTGCCTAAAGGGACTTCGGGACGGGACTTTGACTGCAGAAAACATCCCAGTCTGAGACGATTAATACCTCTTCCTTACTGACTCTGAGGAGCGCCACGTTGAAGCCACACGAAATTGCCAGTACGGAGCTGCCAGGACACCGACGTTCACAGTGTGTTGGTTGGAAAGCTACGACTCAGGGCAGCCGTGATGGCACCTCAAGGGGATTCGAGTAGTATCATCAGCAATAGCAGCTCAGCGAGGTATAAGACCATCCAGTCGACACACCTCTCTTTCTCTCTTCATCACAACATCACTTCATCTTCACACCACAGCAATCTACATTCACTCAAACACTCTTTATTTCCATCAACTTCAAAAACAAACCACTCCACCACCTTCAAGATGCAGTTCACCTCAGTTTTCACCATGCTTCTTGCTGGTGCCGCCTTCACTATCGCTGCCCCTGGCAACCCAACCTACGGTGGTGCCAGCGGAGGTAGCCAAGGTGGCATGAGCCCTGGCGGCCAGGGTGGAATGGGTGGCGGATCTGGCTCCGGTGGCTCCGGTTCTGGCGGTCCCAGCGCTGGTGGCTCCGGCTCCGGCGGCTCTGGTATGGGCGCGGGCAGCTACCAGGGAGGCATGGGTGGCTCCGGTGGCAGCGAGAAGAGCCCAATGGGCGGCTCAGGTGGCTCTGGCAGCCAGATGGGCGGCTCAGGCGGCTCCGGTGGCTCTGGCAACCAGGGTCGCTCTGGCGGACAGCCATACTTCTGCGGAAAGGTCAACGGCCTTCAGGGAAGCCCACAGTGCTGCCAGACCAACGTCCTTGGTGTTGCCAGCTTGACCTGCTCTCCACGTATGTTTCCTATCCGATGCTCTCGATGCATTTACCATTCGCTAACAAGTCTTTTCTACAGCATCAAGCAGCATGTTCACCCAGCAGGAGTTCAGCAAGGACTGCGCCAAGAACGGACGCGTTGCCAGCTGCTGTGTTCTTCCAGCCGTAAGTACCCACATTCAAGACACACCTCCGAGCAGAACAACAACTAACATAAATTCACAGGCCGGTCTCGGTGTTGCTTGCCAGGACCTCAACGGCAACATGCTCTCTTAGATTCGAGCATTGCATGCTCCGTTCTACGGCCTTTGTCACGGTCACGCAAATATCTTCCCATGAGCCTCACACAGTCAACAGCAGTTACCAACAGCTTCGCATTACTGTCTTATGAACATATCCTTAATATGGACAGTTGAATATAGACGGTTAAACCATGTCTCCTTAACGCTTGAACGACACCTCCTCAACGCTTTCTCACAACCCAGCCGCCCATTTTAAACAAGTTTCTTCTTCCATGGCAACGCTCAGTGTTCACGATGCCAATACTGTATGACACCGCTGCACCCCACCAATGTAGACCTTTCCTCGCGTTCATGCACACGTCGATGCAGATCTTCCCCATCACATCTCCTCGTGCTTGAGCTGGAGTGTCTCCACATCGCATTGTCGCCCGCCCATCTCCGGACAGCAATTGTTCGGCCAGTCAAAGAGGCTCGTCGAGGTCACACGACCTGAGAGACATGGCTGCAGGGTCGACAAGGCAACCACTTCCCTTTGCCTTGTGTTGTGTCAGCCTCACTTCATGTTCCACCATCACTTCTACGACGTCCTTGATTCGTCCTCCACCACCATGATCAACATCGTTATCATGACATTCCCGTCCCAGTGTCCAACTCCCATCTGTCGTCAAAGATATGTCTCCTCCTCTGCTCCACGAAGCTGGCCTGAAGCTATCGACCAAGACTTGACGCATACCTAGCATTGGAGAACGCGACACAGTGAGGCTCAATCAGAAGCGGTCCATGGGTCTTGAACCAGATCTTCTTGCTTTTGGCTTCCACTATTCAGATCTCCTGACGATATRCAGCGCCTCCGTGCGGGACAATGATCTTCACAGACCCTCCTGTCTTCATATTTGTTGTATGCATTGCCTTCCCATCCTCAAGCTCCTTCCGCTACCCCACCGGAAAGCAATCGATGGTAGAACTCCTTGCAAGAATGATCCATCATTGTAACTGGATAATTGAAGTTGATGAGCACTTTCCGTACGTCTGCCCAGCTCGCCAGACGTAAGTCACTCAGCAAGCCGAGGATCAGCTGGCTGAAGAAGGCCGCAGAGCCACAAGTGACCGAGATGATGAAGACTGCCCACAGTGCAGCCTCTGCTGAGTTGGAATCCTTCAGCGCCTCCTGATCCATCTCCACAGCTTCCTGMCAGGCAGCCTCAAAGCCAGAGTTGTACATCGATCCGTGCGCGAATTCGCAGCCCTCTGTCTTCTGGCAGCTCTGAATGGCGAGACAGGCACTGGCGATTCGCAAGGACTCCTCGATGGGATGCGTAGGTTGGGAGTCTGCTAGGAGAGAGGTATTGGATGTGACGGTGGTCATCACAATATCGAACAGCAGCTTGTTCAAGCGGTGTCTTACGCCTGGACTGTGGTAATCAAAGCAAGCGCTGCGGCTCAGTAAGTGTAGGGATTGGCTGCTTATCGAAATGCGGGTTTKCAGCGCAGCAAAGCCTCTAGGCAAGGCTATCGGAAGGTGCTTGCTACTGAAAAGCCCGCCAGGGATGGTAATCTCCTCCAAGGCCGATCCATCTCCATTGCGTGTGAGAGACCCAAACCTCTCGTCGCCAGGCACCAGTGCAGCGGCGGCAGCAGACAGAGAAGCGGCCGTGAACTTGAGCACATGGGTAATCCAATGGACGAGGGGTTTCAGCGTGCCTACTGCACCGTCCTCTTCGGTGGAGGACTGCATTCCGTTGTGGAAGGATTGCTGCTCTGAATCTCGTTGCTGATGCTGATCGACATGCTGATGGCTCTGCGCTCGAGATAACGGGGGAGGCTGCGGTGGATGCTGTGGTTGTGGTTGTGGTGGTGGTGGTGGTGGTTGTGGCTGTGAGTGAGCCTGGAATTGCGCCTGAGGTGTACGCTGAGGTTGAGGTTGAGGCTGAAGCTGAGGTTGAACATGCCTGGCGATGCCGGGTTGTCGGGGAGTGCTGCCTTCGCTAGGCGAAGTTGGAGAGTCGCGAAGGCGGCCGCCTCGGTTGCGGGCTCTCGTTTCCCTGCTCTGGGCAGCGCTTGCACGAGCGGCCTGAGCCCTCACAATCCGCCTGCTCTCCTGCGAATGTCGACCACGCTCCGACACTATCACCAACGGTGGGTTCTGTCCAGGTCGACTGGAGGAGTGGATGAAGGCATCGCCATCATTGGACGCCGTAGAGTCCCGCGACGATGGCATGGGGCACGTCAACATGCGGCCACGGCAGTGGGCAGCTACCTAGCTATACTCGTCTCGGCAGATGGTGATCCAGATCAACGAAGAAGCGGAAGGGAACGTCCACGAGGCAGAGGAAAGATGGTAGCTTCCGCTGTGCCCGAGTTCCAGATTGCAGGTACTTGAACGGGCAGTGGCAAGACACGTGGTGGTGGGTTCCGTTAATACTATGGTCCCGCCCCCCGGTAGATATCTCAACGAAGGACGTACTACCTACTACTCGATACAAGTGTAATGGTCGGGATCAGGATGCGACGCCAGTGCGCGACAGGCTTCTGGAAGAGTCCCAGCGGGCGAGGGGCATGGGTAATAATAGTAGTGCCGGCATCGCGTATGCGTCGAAGTGCTTTGCGACTAGCAGGCGTAGGTGGTACCCAGCAATCGACCCAAGCAGGTGTCATCGTACATGCATTTTGATTCCAAACCATCGCTGCGGTAAGTCCCTGCGTGCGGAGCGGGTGCCATTCTGGCCAGCCTTCACCTGCAGGATTCGAACAAGACTCCGAGGCCTGCCTTTTTTGTCTTACTCGGAATTCTCGCAACCTTATTCACCGCTTGCAATTCTATCGACAGCCGGCCCACCATCGATGTCCTGCAGATGCGATCGCTTGGACAAACGAAGCCTCTCAAGGGAAGGAAGGGAGGTGGAGTGGCGAAACTCTCGTCACATGTGGCTGAAATCGCTTACCCACATATTTAACTCGCCGGACCAGATGCTTTACTAAGGAACTCCATCAGCGCCAAGTTTGCAAGTACCGGCGGGCAGAGGGCTGAACTGACATGGCCCTGCCTGTCCGTGACGACGCATGGATACATCTGTAACTACCCTGCTTTTCACCAGGTATCAAACCCAACGTTCGTTCTCGCGCGCAATTACGAGGTATAAATCTTCAACGAACACTAGGATCCTACACTGCCAGCAACTCCCGTCCACTTGTAGTCGCGGTCCGTCACTTGCCGCTGAATCTAGTTGTGTCTTGCCTTTGCTTTGCCCACAAAGCGGCAAGCTCACATCGCGAGCTACGATCTACAACCCACGTGGATCTACCGCATCCCAAGGCTGGTCTGGAACGTCGGCATCATTCGATTCGCGTGTGTGTTATACAAGCCGTCTTATCGCAAGCTCAAAGGGGTAGCCGCCTCGAGAGATCATGATGATGGTAGGGTTAAAAGTGGGGAATGAACAGTACAGAGCAACACCCCTAAGGAGCGCGGCTACCAGAGGCATCACACAGGTAGCTAGACGTCAGGGGCGTTTGTGACAAGTTCGAAGATCAGCCTGGAAAGTCTCGCGGCGGTCATGCAAAGAGGAATTGCGTTTGCCAGTTACAGCCCCGGATCCTTGGAATTTCGAGGATGACGCAGTTCTGATGGCACCGCCACATCCCACACCCGCGAACTTCCGTCTCGGAACAGAGGATTTCGGACGACGGACTATACACCGGGACAACACAATGTGATCATCGACGAGCCCGATTCATCGATTTTATGGCACTACGCAGGGTGTCTCCCGTATCGATAATCTACCACAGTGTCGGCATGACGATTGCGGAGTTACTTCCGTCGCTTTACCAATTCTCCGCCCGCCCACCTACGAGAACGGGGTCCGCGCAAAACGGAGAGGTGCGAATAGCCAGAAAGCCAAGGGGGTTGCCATATTCATCGCCGGCTCGTCGCAGTGGGCTGACGGTCTCAAAACTTCGTCAAGTCTTCGGCCTAGGGGATGTTCGTCTCAAAGAAACGACCTTTTTGTGCATCTGATGTCCCTCCGATGGAATTCAACCAAGACCCTTTGTGACGGGGAGCTAGGCTGCTGCTGCGGCGCTTCATGTTAGGGCTAGAGTACCGCGGAGCCGGAGAATATACGCGAGCAGCAACCATGAACGGCATGATGAAGTAACCTGGATGTCGTACTAGTTATTCTAAGGGTCTCAGCATTTTCCCTCGCAAATAGCATTTCCTCGAAAAGGCAACATCGTTCCCATCGTCGATGCTTTCCCATGCAACGCTCCAGGAGTTCAGGGCTAGAACTCGTCAGACTCGTCACAACCGACCATGATGATGGTGCTGACTTGAAAAGCTTTTCATCATCCCTGCGAGCAACCTGTACCATGACGCTGGAACTTCTGCTGCAAGGCGGCTGCAGCCCGGTGCACGTTAAAGGAACCTGGCTGCTGCCGATGCTGCTTCACGTAGCACATGCGATTCGTTTCCTCCTAAGTGTACAGCGTCTTCGCACAGTCTACGTACGGGCCGCTATTCTCTGCAATCGGATTGACTCACTCCTACTTTACTAGGATTGCCGGGAAGCGCAGTTTCTCCCGATATACGAAGACGATGTAGGCCGTTCGAATCGTGTTGTGTAGGACACTGACCGTGTTCATGGTGTGAAAGAGGTGGGGTGGGAGTGGAGGATGAAGCGACCATGCGGAAGCTCAGGAGGGGGAAAGGAAGCTAACATAACTACGACTACTCCGTCCAATCGCCATTCTCAWCGACAAAAGATCCGCAGACTTCCGGACTCAATCCACCCAGAAAGAAGCAGAAATGCCTAATCGAACCAGCATGTCAGATAATGACAGTGACCCTTATGTTCGCTTATAACAACATGATTTCTCAAATCTGACGAACCTACACACTGCCTGGATACTACGAATTCGAAGATTAGGCTAGGAGAGCCCAAGAAATTGCTACAATACCTCGGCCGCTTTCTCTAGACAACCTAGACTCCTTCCTAAGAGTACCCCGACATAGTTAGGGACACATTTCCCCAACACGTCGTTGGACCAGCGGAGTCGCGTACTTCACTTGAACCAAGCGAGTGTGCCTTAGTGGAAGAAGGAGAATCTTGTAGTGCTTGGGAAATGTCCGAGTTCTTCTCACCACTCAAACATCATTCTCGACAGAGAACCTGTGWGACTGACAAGCGCTGTAGTCTTTCTACGGATCCGTCTCATTTTCCGCGAACGTGGATGACTGAATCTAGAACCAAATAGAAAAGACGAGTGCGTTCGTTGAAGCTGTAGAAAGGGTTATAGTCGAGCACATCGAGCGAACTGAACAGGACCGAGTAATTCTTGTATGGAAGGCACTTTGAACAATTGTCGTTGTCTGGTCCATTGCGTCTGCCGTCGTCGTCCGTCTCTCCGGGGTTCCTCTTCCAAGGGTCTTTGACTCAGTGAAATTGCTGAAACCTTCTCCGATCGGGTCCATGATTTTAGAGACTTTTCTTGCCTCATCCGGGATGAGACCAACAACCGCACATGCTTCCCGTTGCACATGTCCGAATGTAGACTGTTCGCATCGTGTTGTATACGAGTCGCTTACATGGCGTGAAGGTGGAGTGGGAGTGGAGGAGCAAGGACCACACGCGACTACAAGCGTGTCAGGCGATCGCTCTTGCGCACGCGTGTGGCTTGGGGTGGTGGTTTGTGCGTTTGCGGGGGAATTGAAGAGTGTGGAGAGGGATTGACAAATGAAACTCCTCTCCTTCTCACATCATCATTCATTTTCACTGCCATTCTACCACGACATACAACAATCATTATGCGTATAGAAGCATTGGCAGCGAGTCTGCTGGCGGGCTTGACTTCAGCATCGACTTTGACGCCGCCTGTTCTTCCTCTGATCGTCCGCAATCCGTACCTCTCTACATGGCTAGTGAGTTGCTTGGAGTATAGCTAAACTCAGGAACGTGCAACTGACAGAGCATTCTTCCCCTCCCAGGCCAATGCAAGAGATGAGCCATGGTCGAAATGGCCAATGTTCTACACCGGTGACTCGTTGGGTTTTTCAGTATTAGCTTCCACTCCAGATACTTCGACCGTTTACCCTCTTCTCGGACGTCCACAGGACTCTCTGGACAATGAGAGCACAAACTACACCATCTCGAACCCAAAGTACCTTGGAGCTCAGTACGATGCTTCCACCACCAATTTGACATACACCATCACACCGAATCATTCATCCAATGGCAGCGCCGAGGTTGTGCTTTCATTTCTGTCCCCGATAACTCCCACTTCAACTCTGAGGCAGTCGATTCCAGCTAGCTACCTTTCAATCCACGTGAAAGGAAGCTTCGATCTTGACATTTATGTCGACGTGAATGGTGAGAGAGCACGTGGCCGTAATTCCGCCACGGCATATGCTGACCTTTTGTTTCTCTTCAATAGGCCAATGGGTGAGTGGGGACCGTGGTTCCCACATCGAATGGAACTTGCATGAACAGATTGCGAAAGACACCACTAAGCTCAAGACTTGGAGGGTCAAGAGAAGCAACGAGGAGCTCTTCACCGAAAAGGCGGATAGAGCAGAATGGGGAACTCTCCATTTCACAGGACCCTCAGATGTTGCACACGAATGTGGGACGTCGGGTATCCTTCGTAATCGATTCGCAAAGACTGGGAAGCTGAACAATGCTGTTGACAACTCTTTCCGAACGATCATGGACGAGGAACCTGTATTTGCCTTTAGCAAGAAATTCAACTTGGGATCCGGCGAGAGGAACGAGGACAGCGTTCTGTTCACAATCTCACACATCCAGAATCCCGTCACCCAGTTTGCTTCTGCCAGGGGATTGACGATGATGCGACCACTCTGGATGTCGTACTTTTCCTCAGACGAAGCGCTGATCGACTTTCACTACCACGACTTTCGCCATGCCTTGAGTCTTGCGTCTGATTACTCCACTCAAGTGGCAAAGGACGCATACGCGAGCGGTAGCGATAGTTACAAGGACATCGTTGAGTTGAGCGCGCGGCAAGTCCTGGGTGCTACGGTGTTCAGCGGAACCCCGGAGAATCCCATCCTATTCCTAAAGGAAATCAGCAGTAATGGCAACTGCCAAACCGTCGATGTCATATTCCCTGCTTTCCCCTTCTTCCTATACACAAATCCTCGATGGTTGGCATACCTCTTGGAGCCTCTTCTCGAGCACATGCTCAGCGGTCAGTACCCCAACGATTACACAATGCATGACTTGGGCACACATTTCCCTAATATGACTGGCCATTCCGATGGGAATGATGAATACATGCCGGTGGAGGAATGTGGTGACATGCTCATCATGGGTCTTGCGCTGGTCAACAGTCTGTCATATGGTTCGGACAGCGAGACACAGTCGCCATGGAGTGCTCTCGGTGCGGCCAAGAAGGCTTCCGAGATCGAGATGCTCGCCGATGATATCAGTCCATTCGCCCTACCCTCCCAGCCTGAGACTCGAGATGGTATTTTCGGCCTCGACGATGCATGGGGAGGCGCAAGCTCCGCCCACCAGGCTAAGAAATGGCTATCGAGATCATACCGTCTCTGGAACCAGTGGAGTGGATATCTCGTCGACTATTCCCTTTACCCTGCGAATCAGCTTTGCACGGATGACTTTGCCGGCTGGCTTCCTCTGATGACGAATCTCGCGCTCAAAGGTATCGTTGGCCTCAAAGCCATGAGCGAGTTGGCAGAAGTCGCTGGCGARGTCGAAGATGCCAAGTACTATCGCAACATCAGCGAGACGTACATCAAAGAGTGGGAAACTCAGGGAATGTCCAGGGATGGTGAGCGTGCCAAGTTGTCCTACGACTGGTACGGCTCCTGGACGACTCTTTACTCTTTGTACGCAGACGCCGTGCTCTGCTTCCACCCCACTCTCAACTCCACAGAGAGTAGTATCGAATTGGCACACGGTGGTTCACAGCAACCCATACTTTCTAGTCTAGGCAAGAAGAGCAGCAACTTCATCCCCGATCACATATACACTGCTCAGTCCCGCTGGTACGAGACTGTGATGCAGAAATATGGATTGCCGCTGGACAGTCGTCATCTCTACACCAAGAGCGATTGGGAGTTCCAGGCGGCGGCGGTGGCTTCCAAGAAGACCAGATCTCAGATCTTGGACAAGGTAGCCACATGGTTGAATGAGACGAGTACGGATCGGCCATTTACCGATCTTTACAAGACGGAGGAGGATGGCGGATTTCCAGGCAAGTCGATCATTTTCGTGAAGATTTCGCACCAGCTAATAATTCGTAGGTCCCAACTTCTTCGCTCGTCCAGTGGTGGGGAGTCATTTTGCTTTCCTAACTCTCGAGCGGGCTTGTCAGGGTAAGGGAGCGGCTGCATTTGCATATGAGGAGTGAAGTTTGGGACGTCTTTCAATCTTTCGGTGGTCTATTCCTAGCATTGCGATCCTTCTGAGGCTGATTGATATCTCGATGCGGCATCGGAATGGAATTGGGGTGATTGTTGGTTGAAGTCTGGCCGCCATGTTTCCCATCAATTTCATGTCGCAGTGCTGACTAATCGATCGCCGCAACTCACCATTGGATGTTGACAACCATACCAACCTCACTCTCCTTCTGTAGCACGTTGTATACCCTCGATACCTTCTCAATCATGTCGTCTGGATATGGCTTAACCGGAGGTATGCTTCCCCTCCTCGGTGTCCACCGCGCATGAGCTCCAGCGAAGTCGGCGCGGTGATGGAGATCAGACACTGACAGCAGCCTCCTCCAYCGTATAGGACCTTCGCGCTGCTTTCCCTTCTGGCAGGAAGTCCTTGCCTGCTACGTCGTCAACACAAACGCCGAAGACGACTCCGGCAAGTCCAAGTGCCAGCCACCATTGCAGGATTACTACGAGTGCTTGCATCACCGCAAAGAGGTACCCATACCAACCCCGTAGCTTGCCGCTGCTCAGAACGAGGGAAATACGGTGCTGAGCACAATCACAGGCATCCAAGATCCTCGCCCTGCAAGCCGCATACCGAAAACGCGAAGCCGCGACACCCAGAGACAATGCGCCAAGCGCTGGCGAGATCAGAAGTCTAGGATTGTTGGAGGCGAGTGATGCGGAGAAGCATGTCAAGCATGGAGATCTGCTGCCCAGATATGCGGATAACAACCCCAAGGGTGCTCCTGCATAGAAGAGGATGCGGAGGGAGTGTAGATATACGAATGAAGGAGAGCGGACTGCAGGCACTGCGCCTGGTCTGCTGAGATACCACTATATTTGCGCTGTACGAACGAACTTGCATTTATCGGACAGCACGGCATGAGAACCCGATCACGGCATGTTCTCGAGCCTCCCATTCTCGCCACAAACGAATGGAGCCCATCGCCCGAAGCGGCCCGCGAATTTGTCCTGCACAACCTCCAGCACATTCACCATATCCGCCGACGACCTGCCATGTGGCGCGGAATCCCTACCATGCGTTTCTGCAGATCTCCTGGGGAGTCTGTGCAGATACATGTGAACATCAAGCAGATACCCAAACCCAGGCCCCAGCAAAGGCCGGACCGTACATGATCTGAATAGGCTGAGCGTCTCCTCACCAGGGCTTGGTTTGTTCGTCAAGGCCGTACTGAGAACCACAGTGCAGAGGTTCTGGGTTCGCGTAAGATGGCCCAGCGAGCGCATGAGAGATGAAAGCAATGCTTGTCCTTGTGTGTAGTTGTTCTTGATCAAAGGTGCTATGACGTGAGAAATGCTGTCGATGATGAGTAGGTTTGGTGCTTCGACATCATCTTCTTGTGGTAGTTCTTCGACTGGTGGCGGATTGTCAAGCACTTCTTCATCATCATCCTGGCTGTCTGGTATCGTGGCTTTTGGCGCCCTCGCTGCAGGGCTCTGTGCTCGTTCCTCCAGTGATTCTCGCAGCTCGAACATGGCTTCAGTAAGTCCCACATAATCGAACACTTTCATGATCTTGAGACGATCCAGAACTTGAATCGCTGCCTCTCTATTTTTAGTTGAAGCCTCGATAGCTTTGTAGAGTCGGCGCAGATCGAGGGAATGGGAGCTGTCAATCACTGTCGCGGAGGCATTGGGTGTATTCAGTAGATGTGCTACCAATATCCCATGAACAAGATCATTGGCTCCGTGGTCTGGCTCGGAAGTAATGCAAGTGACTGAGCCAACATCGAAGCCTCCATCAAGGGCGGTGTCGATGGCAGACACGCCACTGCTGATCTTCAGTCGCTTCACTGGTCGCTCCTGGTCGATGTTTGCTTCGTGATATGTTGACCAGATGTTAAAAGCAAGGAGTGGCTCGGAGGGTGTTGCCATGTTAGCAGAGAAGCAGAGCAATGAAATGGTTGGGAAGAATCAGCACTTCACTCTGACTCTTTCACCGATATATTCCCTCCACTGTGAGGAGCATCTGGAATCATCCGTCCAGACGCAACAAACTCATTCCAGGCATTTCATCTACTCACTAAACAAAGTGGGAAGAGATTGAGCAAGAATTCGGTGCTTCTACACTACCCAAACCCTAACCCTCTCGTCGACATTGGAAACACCGGTCGCAGATCGACCCTTCCTTCCTTTCAGTCATCACCGGATTACGCTACAATTTGGCGCCGGATCCTACGATGCATAAACTTTTCTCCAAGGCGACGGTATAGGATGCCTCATACCAATTCGGGAGCGGAGGAATCCTCTCCATGACAAGGTAGATCCTAGCGTGGTGGAGCTGGAGTTGGTGGTGTCGGAGACCTCTCCTTCAAGCTTGGATCGACGCAACTAACTCTTCGACTGCATCTTCCAATCCTTCAGGAGCGGGGCGAACACTTCTAGAAGCCTGTGGAGGGAACGGCTGAGCATCACGTTGCACGCTTGATCGACGTGCGCCGGTTTCAAGACGCCAGAGTCGCACAAACTATCATCACCGACGCGTATAGGACCGGTTTTGGTGCTCCTTTGGGTACGGAATGTAGTCACAACGGCACGCCTTGTCYAAGATGCTGGGATACCTTTGCTTGCTTAGGTTGTGGCCTTTGATCTCTATAAGGATCTCCCTGGGGAATCCCTGAACAGCATATTTCTCCACCACCACAGCCTCCTCATCTGCCCCATTCACGATGAAGGGCCTTCTCACATCTGCATGCATCGCACTTGCGACGTGCGTAAGCTCCGCCCTGGGCTCAGTGTCATGGACTGGAGCCAATCTGTACTACCTCCAGGGAATGTCTGATGCCGATGCAGACGCCTATATCAGCAAACTGAGCGACTTCGGGGCGAAGGTTGTGAGGCTATGGGTTAACGGTCAATCCAAGGGCTGTCAGAAAGGCAGCAACATTGTCCGGGACATTCCCCAGCTTGAAACTACTCTTGGCCAGTACAACCAGGTCACACTTGACGAGCTCGACAGGGTGTTGGTCAAACTCGCGGCCAAAAACATCAAGGCAATCATCTCTCCGCATGACTCCAACTCTCTGATTGGAGATTACCGAAAGTGAGCACAATACTTCCGCTAGTGGCTTTCCCGTCTAATCGATATACAGGGACGTGTATTACGCTCGCTGGGGTGCTGGCTACTTCTACGAACAGCAAGATGCTTTCACTGCATATGACAATCGCCTCACCTACATCTTAAACTACAAGGGCAAGTACTCTGGCAAGGTGTGGAAGAGCTGGCCCCAGGCTATCGTGAGCTTCAATCTGCAGGTAAGGTCCAATTCCCTGCGATTGGTGATCTTTTTTTTTTTTGACAGAGTGAATCCAGAATGAGCCCATGACTCCTGGTCCAAGCAATTGCAAGAATGGAGATCCTTATGGCTGGGCTTGTGGTCGCGCTCGTAAGCTACGCAGTCTCCTCGGATCCAACACAAACACCTTGGTCTCTACMGGTGGCCTCGGTGGTGACATCTCCCACTCATGCACATTCCTCCCTGCCGTGACCCAGTGCGATGCAGTCGATGCCATCTCCATCCACCGCTACGCCAGTGTTCCAGGTCGATGGAGCGATTCCCTATCTGGCTGGATCAACCAATCCAATGGCAAGAAAGTGTACATCGAGGAATGGGGCATCGACTCGACCAAGTATGACCAAAAGTCGGCTTTTGTGTCCGAAGTCAACAACATGAACTCAGTCGGTCTCCCTAGCATGTATTGGCAGATTCTTCCTCCGGCAACAAGCAGCTGTGGTTACAGCCCTAATCAGGATTCTGGTGATCCATTTGGCATCTTTTACAATTCTGGGACCAACTTTGCTGGCCCCATGAAGGGTGCTACAGGTGTACAGGCCGCACAAGATTGGAGTGGCAGCGTTTACTGAGTGGGAGGAACGGGAAGAGAAGACAGAACAATGGAATGCTGAAATGCAGAGAGACAGACTCGTATAAGATGATTTTCACGGCCTCGAATTTAACGGAACACATTACGCAAAAGCTGACATTACACTTCCGATTCTGTGTACCTCTTGTGCCGCACGCCGATAACTTCGATTAGGCGGTTGCACGGCTTATCTTGATTCTGCCTGCCTAGCAAACCGATCGCGGCGAGCTCCACCTGCTCTGCTTTTTCACCCAACTCTGCTTTCAGATTACAGAGATCAGGATCAACCCCACCTCAAGACTCCACAAGGACTGCCAGACATGTCTTCAGAGGTTCCCACGATCGACATTTCCGCCTTTCTTGATTCCTGCAGCTCTCAAGCCGCTAAAAGCAAAGTCGTCGACGAGGTCAAAGCAGCTTGTTCACAATATGGCTTCCTTCAAATCGCCGGTCACGGTGTACCAGTGGAATCACAGCGCGAAATATTGAGATGCTGTAAAACTTTGTTCGATCTTCCCGTCGAGTCCAAGGAAGCACTGTCGCTGAAAAACAGTCCTTCGCGTCATGGCTACGAAGGGTTAAAACAGCAGGTACTCGACAAGACTGCGCTTCCAGACGACAAGGAAGGCTTTTATATCGGGAGAGAGGAGCCGGAGGAAAAGGGCTTCAGACAGGCACGTCTTCTCCACCTCATCCTTCCGAGTATCCAAATGTTGACGATTCTCAGGGACCAAATCAGTGGCCAGACCTTCCAATTGACATGTTCCGCGGTCCAGTAGAAGCATACTACAATAGTATGCTTCAACTTGCAAGCAAGCTCCTGGAGATCATCGCTCTCGGCCTTGCTGTTCCGATCGAAAATCTTGCCTCTTTTACTCGTGAACCGGCTTGTAACCTAAAGCTACTCCACTATCCACCTCATCTCTCCAAAGACAGWCGTCAAGCAGGAGCAGGCGCCCACACGGACTTTGGCACTTTGACTATCCTCCTCCAGCAACCGGACAAGCATGGTCTCCAGGTCCACCACCAGGGCGAATGGCTTGACGTGCCAGCACGGGAGGATATTTTCGTCATCAATGTCGGCGATCTCCTTGGGAAATGGTCGGGAGGCGTGTATAAGTCCACCCTCCATCGGGTGATCAATGCAAGTGGCTCAGATCGTTATAGCGTTCCATGCTTTTACGAGGGAGACTACACCGCCACAAATCCCTTCGATCCCTCGCAGAAGGGCGGCGAGACCGTCGAGGACCACATCAAGAAGAAGTTCAATGTCTCGTACGGCTTGTAGTTCAAAAATGGATGGAACGAGCATGATGAAAGCATCTACAGCCGCACTGTTTAGACTACCCAACAACAACCCTCAAACTCATCTAACCCTGAAATGCTTTGTTAGCCACACCCTGGCTCACATCCTCGGAATGCTGTGCTGCTAGGGAATCTTTATACTGTGACAGAACACTCTGGTCGACCGTCTCATCAAAGACGTCGACTTGTGTGGAAGCAAAGTTTCTCGCGCTGACTTTGCGCTCAAATAGAAGATCCAGCTCGGCAAAGGTACGTCCTGCTGGCTCCGGGATGCGGAAGTAGGTGTAGACGATGCAAAGGAAACAGCTGCCTCCCCAGAACTGGTAGAATAGTCAGTACGTGTACAAGAGTTGTGGTGGTGATGGTGGGAGACTCACAAAGCCTGCATAGTTACCCCAGTCCCAAGCAGATTGGTTCAGCATGTAAGGAGTCAACACCGAAGCGATGATTCCAACAATAATGTACAAGTTCCTGCCGAGTACGACAGTCTTGATTTGGAGTCGGCGGGTAGACATTTCGGAAACAAGAGAGTAGCACACCGTGCCGACGGTCAATTGGTAGACAGCCGCCCATACGATCCTGCGAGAAAATGGTTAGAGTGATGCTGATGATGGTGATCAGCGATGATCGTCTTACATCATGCCTCCGGTCGCGAGTCCAGCTGCATCTCGTTGGGACTCAGGCGCCAGGCCTAAGAATCCCATGATCATCAACATGACGAAGAGTCCACATAGTCCGTAGAGGTATAGGGTTCGTCGTCCGATGCCGCGAGACATCAAGAACCATGCTCCGATGACACCGACGATGTTGATTCCGTACTGTCCCATGGCGAAGTTGTATCTACATGATGTTAGGAGGCGTCAATCTCATCGAATCACCGTCAACTTACGAATTGCTCTCGCTCACGCCTGAGTTTGTCAGGAAGTATGTGCTGTAGTTGGAAAAGGAGTTGCCGGCAAGATTCTGCATTGCCCAAGCCATGCAGACGATTTCAGTCCTCCGCAGATCCGTACCCTTGAAGCAGTCCAAGTAAGAGGCTCCCGTGGTGATCTTCTCCTCGAGGGCAGTGGTGTGTGTCATCATGGCAATAGTCTCATCAGCGTCAAAGTCCGTCTCGCGATTCAACGAGGTGAGTCTCAGCAAGGCCTTCTTCGCGTCTGCGACCCTGCCGCGTCGGACCAGCCACCAGGGAGATTCGGGCGCGAAAGCGACTCCGATGATCAATGGTACAGGCCACATCCACTGCAAGGCGTAAGGAATGCGGTAGGCCCATTCGTCGTTTCGATCGACCATGCTCCTAATGACTCCAATGGCGATGAGTTGACCGATTCCCCAGCACATGTTGACATACGTAGTGAGCTAGTGAAAGGTCAGTGATCAGATATAACAACACTGTGAGGGAAATGGTAGCTCACATATCCTCGAAGAGCAACCGGGCAGACTTCAGAAGCATAAGTAATGCAGAGGGTCTGGAAGACACCCCATGGAATACCACAGAGAATTCCAGCAGCCAAGAGTTGCTGTACATTCTGCGCTGTGAAGAAAATGGCCGTAAATGCAATCACCAGACTCAGACAAGCGATGACCGTATATCTGTATCCAAATCGTTCGCTAACGAATCCATTGATGAGAAGTCCAATCATTTCGCCTACATTGGCACCGTTGCTGAGCGCGGCTTGCCATCTCGCTGGGACCTATCGACCGGTCAGTCCCAGATCTCCACAAGTCATCCACCATGGCGAAGGAGTTACTCACCTCAAACACTCCTGGCGAAATCTCAACACCATATTTTCGGTTGAAAGTCTCAAAAGCATAGAAGTTGTTGACAAGCGCCACATCGTATCCCTCCATGGCAATGCAAGTGGAAATTAGAACAGACCAAGCGATGGCTTTCGGGTAAAGACGGATTCCTTGCATTAGACTCATGCTCTGCTCGCTGTCCGATGCTCTCTTGGCGTCAAGTACAGTCTGCTTCATGGACTCGGTATGCTTGAGTTCATCATCGGCGGGAAAATGCAAAGGGCCTCCACGTTTCTCATTCTCGTCCTTGAGGACATTGTTGGTCCCAGTAGTGGGGTCCATGATTGCCAAGTGCCCTCAGGCGGGGTCGAGAGAAATTCGCAAGCCGTGGGCGGGCGCGAAGCTGGCGTTCACTGTGTTGAGCGAGGGTTGTTGTTGTTGGGAGAGCGATGACAGAAAATGAGACGAGAGCATGCAAAGATTTTGTACCCATGTGGAAAGGCTAGGAACATTCGAGAGTACCGAACGGGTCGGATTAGGGTAGCCTGAGGAGGTCGCGTGGTCGCGTGGTCAATCGCCGAGCCACCAATCGCAGTCTCCCGCTCGGATCATCATTTAACCTTTCGCCGATGCTAGTCCTCACTAACTTCCCCATGGGGAAGGCCGGGCCGGCTAGAAGTGCCACGGCGCTCGTTATACCTCCCTTCGGTGRTCTGTATTCCGCCTACAGATCCTGCATTAGTGTAGTCTAGGAACTTTATAAGCACTAACATTTTCTATAGCCCTACACACTAAAACAAATCGGTATTAATAAATAAAGTAGATGCTAAGCATAATAGAGAATAACTCGCACTTTCGTCTTAACTATGTAATTCCTAATAATTATTATTAATAATAGTAATAATAAGATAACTACCGATAGGCAATCCTTCCGCCTACGCTATTTCGAGCTCGCTAGCGACATTACGCTTACGCCTACCGAGTTTAACCTTACGAAGAGCCTACTTAATAACGTATAGAGCTATATTAAGACTAACTAGCCTACTAGTCGTTCGCCTACGCTAAAGGTCTACTATTAGTATATTTAGAAGAAGCGCTCTACGTACGAAGTAGACGATAGCGGCCCTAGCGTACGAAATAAGAAGGTATTCGTAACCGAGCCGTATAAAGTTACCTTCGTTATATACACCTTCTTTAGTAATAGCGAGCCTATATTAATTAAGCTTATACGTAGAGCGTTTAAGGGCCCTTATAGCTATACACTTAATAAGTATAATAGTCGTCGACCGAACGGCTTCTTAAAAGGCGTAATAAAGGATCGAATAGATAGCAGCCCTCGAGCTAGCCGTATAGTTAAGGTAATAAAGCAAAAGTACGGTAATATTAGCGGTAGGCAAGTAAACTTCTAATACGCCTATAATATAGGCCGTTAAACACCTAACTATAACCGTAAGCTCCGGTTTATTTAAAAGGGCGTAGATATAGCGGACTAGCAACTCGTAGAGGCGGACGACCGTATAATAGAGCTTAGTTAATACTACTAGCCTTTTACCGTGTCTACGAAGGACGGAATAAGGCGTAGATTAGTTATTATAATAGCGGAGGGTATAGCGTATTAGAAGCAATACGGTACTCTTATAATTATAGATGCTATATACTATATACTCGGCCTACCGTAGTTCCTCGTTAACTTAGTTATACGCGATAATAACGGCTCGTATCGGCCTATCGCTTATATAGTAGTTAAGAGCTAGTACGGCCTCGTCCTTATAGAAGGGCTCCGCGCGTTAAAGGTATAGGCTATCGATAACGAAAGCGGTTTAACTCTATAGTAGACTATTACGGATAACTCGTTAAGCGAGTAGAGCGCTATCCGCTTAGCCTTCGGTAATATTATAAGGCTACTACTCTACTAGCGACATATTAGCTAGATAATACGTAGTAAGTTCCCTATTAAAGGTAGATATAAGGCTACTTATAAGGCGCTCTTTAACGTAATGCTATATTACGAAACAGACGATAAGATTAAGGCTTAACTATAGCTTACTCTTAACTCGCTACTAGGTAGTAAAAACGATCGTCTTTACGTATACTACGTCCGTAAGTAGTCCTTTAACTACGTAGAGATATAGTATGCTAAGTTTCGAAAGGACAACCCTCTACTTATATAGATACGTACCTCTAACGTAGTTAAAGGCTAGTACTCCGACTATAAGAGCGGTAACGAGCTCGTAAAGCGTAGCTTCTTAATAGCCGGCTACTTGCTTAAGGCCTTCGTACCTAACGAGCGGTAGAACAATAACGCGTTAAATAAGGCTCTAAAAAAAGAGAAGCTACTACTCTAGTAGAGGCTACACTATTAATAGTTCGAGTTACTACCTATCTACGCGTAAGAGAAGCTCGGTAAGTAATACCGTATAGGCGTAAAGCGGTTCGATAGCCTTATACTATAGTAGTTCCGGTTCGAGCCTTTATTCGATAAGGAAACGCCTTTACGCTACTAGTGTTACTTTTAGTTCTAGTAGCGACTACCTTACGAACATATATAGTTTAATAGCTACTTCGAGGGTAACGAGCTTATAGTAGTGTAGGTAGCTACGTATTATAACCGCTTTATTAGCATTAATGCTACTTAACACTACGCCGAATAGCTACTTAACGATAGCGGAATACTATAGGTAGAGGGCGACGTGTTACTAGTATAAAAGCAACCGGCTACATTCGCTCTACTCGAGCGTAATTAATATGTGCTTTTATACTTAGTAGTTAAGTAGTTTAAAGAGTCGTTCTATCGATAGGCGGATATTACTAGCTAATAGCTCTCGAAAGTAGAACGCTCTCGTTATATTAACTAACTAGCTAGTAAGTACGAAGAAGCGCTCTCTTTCGGTAACCTTACTATCTCTAACTAGCGGAACGGTAATAACCGCGATAACCGCGATAGTAGCGATAACAGCGACAATACCGAGGAGCTATAGGAAGCTATTAATAATACGGYGGCTCGCTTAATAGATAAGGATATAATTATAGCCGTAGACGAGCTCGGTAAGTTTAATACGCCCTTAACGGTAGCGATAATAAACGAGTTCCCTCTTACTTAAGCGAGCCTTAATTTTATCGCTAAGACACTAATACGTATTCGTAACGGCTCGAGCCTTCGATAAGTTACCGGCGTTAACGATAATACGGATAAATCTATAGCGTAGCCGAACGAGCTCCTATAGTAATTACTAACTCTATTACTATATAAACTACCTCCGGAGGTTATCGTATTTAATAGGCAATTTGCTATATAGGACCTAGTAAGAGACTATTAGCGTTAGTAAGGGCGTAAGAGCACTACTAAAAGAGCATATAGATTAGATAGTAGTATAGATACGGATAGTATAGATATAGGTAGTAGATATAGGTAGTAGATATAGGCCTAAGCAATAGTATAGATATAGAGTAATACTAATTCAATTTAATTCGACCGTATATGTGCGTKCGCTAAGCAACTACGATAAGAACAATTAATAGTAGTTAATAAGAAGCTAGCTCTAATACCGGCAATCGACTTAACTTACTTAATTAAGCTATTAGCGGTATACAGCTTTTTATACATAGCCTATAGCTTAGTTACCTAGTGCGACAACGGCTAACCCAAAAGCAGGTGGTTTTTACAGCCAAATTCGGTAGCTTGGCGGGCGCACAGTCGCTCGGTAAGGAGCCGAAATTTAAAGTTGTAGGCCATATACAGACCACCCTCCCTTCGATTGGTCTGACAGTGGACCACCAGTCACCGATTGCCTTCTTCGAGTAAGCCGTGGATGCCAGTGGGGAAATGTATCGCCGACACTTGTCGTTTGTTGCCAATTTGCGGAGATACTCTCCCCCGGGAAGTGAATTAGGCCCGGTCCAGCTTGTTGGTTTGTACATATGTACTTGCATGCTGTCGGTTTCTACTGCCATCGTGTGCCATCGTGTGCCTCCGGCTTCCCTAGCAACAGTTCTCTTGCATCTGTGAGAGAAAGCTTGTGGGCGCTCTAGCCGCTGGAACTGCTCGCCCTGCTTGATGTGTGCCGGACACTGGAAAGTCCATTCCGAGCCACATCCACATACTACCAGCACTTGGAGGTTGTGAATGAATGTATGCCCAAGACATGCAAGATAAGAACGCTTCAACGCTCACGTCACCGTCCACCCTTCTTTCCCACGACATCGGTCCAGGCTTCCCATCCATATCTCGAGTCTCTGCGTCATCCACTGCGACCGAAAGCCCTCCTGCGCACGTCCAATACGTGGCGCTTTCCCTGTAAAGCAACCCGCGGGACCAAGAGCATACTGCATACACCATGCATTAGCTGCACATCGAGCTCGACACTCTTCCATCGTGGCGTCCTCGGTACCAGGATGGTATGTCTCGGGCGAATTGGTCCAATCCACTCGTTCAGACATCAATTCCGGCATGACAAAGTGCTTGAAGACTTCCCGATGATGTAGAATGGAGCTATGATCCGACTTCCAGAACGCAAGATCTGACCAAAAGCTTGGTTTGCGATCTTGCAATGATTGAATCCAGTCTTGCTCAAACTTCCACAGATCTGCGACTTGTTCCGGCGTAAAGTGATGATAGCTCAAAACCGGACTGCACCACAATGTATTCTTGCCTTTCTTCTGCTCAAACTGCATCTGATCGGACGGGTTACCGCCTTGGAACATCGGCCATGTCCAGGTCAAAGGAACGCCCGCCTCCTTCAACGTGATCCCCAGCACACAGTCTCCAGCCCAGTGTGTCCCGGTCATGGCATGATGGCCCGTCGTATTCGATCTGTAAACCTCGACACCGTTCTGAAGAGCAGGCCTTGATAGAAGAAAAGCCGAGCCACCATGTGCGAATAGATCCTCACCTATCAGATTTTCACTCCCATAGTAGGCGGGTTTGCTTGGGTCAAGTTCCTGGATCCATCGTAGAAAGTTGCTCCAAACCACATAGGTGTCCGGTTCGACGAACAGGTACCACTTCTTCGTTGGGTACATCTCAAGAGTGCGATTAATCATTGGCAAGAACTTCCACTTATCCAACCGCCACCCCGCGTTGTTGTTCTTTCCAAACTTGCCAACTTCTTCACTGACACCACCAGAGAGTTCCGAGGCATGAAGACCTTCGCCTGAGCAGCCTGCGAGTTAGTAAATCTCTTTCACCTTCTTGAATGATACGTACGTCCGACTTGCTGGATATGGCGATAGTGCATGAAATCCATGTGCGTGTTGATGACCTGCTGTGGCATATCTGCAAGTACATTGTGCACCCGTCGTCCCCGAAAGTCATCTTCTTCATGGTCGGAAAAGATCACGACATCCCCATAGCATCGGAATGTCGTATCATAATGAATCTAGAGAGAATCATCAGCATATCCTGTTCAGGCGGTTCCGTCAAATATGATGAACCTACCGGCAGCTTATCTCTGATCTCGCTCGCTCCAGTTCTCATCACCACCAGAACATCATCCACACCCGGTAGTCTTCGACAAGGCAGGGGTTCCACGCTCAAGCTTCCAGCAGTGGGTTTCTCCCCTTCGTCGGCCTCGCCTCCGGTGCTCAAGGAAGTGCCTGCAATATGTGTCTCCCCAATCCTAGCCAGACAACTCGAAATCAGCAATATTGTCAACACCACTGCAACAATCCCAGCAAGTTTGACCGTCCGCGGTAGCTGCACCAAAAGCATCGCGAGCGCTTGAGTCGTGGTTCAGTTCCAGTTCCAGTTCCGGCGTACTGACTCTTGCAAAAGAAGATGACGAAAAAACGCCCCAAGAAAAGAAGGCAAACAAGAAACAAACAACCAGCACCTCGTAAAGATCATATCATGATAGTGTGTGGTATCAAGCACTTGCCGTGTCGGGAAGACGGCCTCATGACAAAGTCATCGTCGAATAGAAGCACCCATGTCACGGAACATCTGTTTGACAGGCATTGCATTGCGCGTCCTTGATTCAATGCATCCACACGGGCTGTGGAGCGGATCCACAACGCGTGTCCAAGCTTCTAATGTGATGCATGACAGATCTGTCTGCATGCAAGCCTCTTTACTCCAAACATCTGTCGTGGTCGTAGAAGACGTTGATATGGATGTTTTTCTGTGAAAGGGGACGAAGTCGCATAGTTTGCGGTTATTTTGCAAAGGTTCGATCGGATCGTGGGGCCAATGGAAATGGTTCATGTAGATCTTGTCCACGGCGTTGGCGTGCCGCGAAATGATGATGCTGGGCACTGCTGGGCAGACGATGTGTAGAGCGTAGGTAGAGAAGACTCGTGGAAGACGTGCTGAACATGTTCAAATGTATTATTGTACCAACGCTGGTCAATTGGCGATTGGGGCCTTTTCTGCTGGCCCCTTCGATGTTTCCCTCGAGGTACTATGACACCCTCTTCCCACATTATTCCATCTACATGTACAAATATGCTTCCATCGAAGACATGCGCCGTTTGTTCATCCAATTCGTTAATCATCAAGGTCCAACATTCAATCATCATCCAAACCACATAGCCCTGGAGCTGGACAAGCTGTAGTAGGAGCCATGTGTATCTGCCAGTATTTCGAAAGACTCGCATCGTAATCTCTCGCGCTTTCATCATACTCGGGATGTGTTATCTCTTCCCGGAGGATGGAATGTCTGTGGCCAGCTCTCAAAAAGTCCACGAGCTGCTCGGTGATCTTGACGTATTGGAGGACTGCCTCATGTGCGTTGATCGTTGAGCCCGTGGTCCATGAGAGTAGAAATGGCTCGATGAGTGGTGCGTCGGTCACGGAAGGGTGTGTCGTGCCTTTGGCAGTTACGAACCAAGCGAATTGTTTTCTCTCTTCTATAATCTTCCGAACCAGGTCCTTGACGACGGAAAAATGCGGCCTATGGTCAAAGATGGAGTGTTTCGCTGACCTAGACAAGACAAGTCAGTTCTAATACACTCAATGCAAGAGGCATTCAAAGACATACCAAGACTGTGAGTGTACCACGACGACTGGCACTCCAACATCGTCATTCAACGGACCAGACTGCTTCCCCGGATCGAACATGATGCCCCCGACAAATGGCAGCGCCTCAGAAGGAGCGCCCTTTAATACCTGCAGAGCCAGTGTAGCACCATAGCTGTGCCCACCGATGAGGAACTTGTTGGTATCCAATCGTCCCCTCCACTCTGCCAAATCTCGCCCCTCCAAGCGTGTGTTCGCGCGGAATACTTCTCCGCCCCGCCCGTCGTTGAGCATCCTCAACACCCGTACCGTCTCTTCCACCTCCGCCTGTCGCATCGTCAACTGCATGACCTTGAATTCCGGTGTCTCGGGCTGGGGGCTCAACATTTCCGGCGTCAGATGAAATCGTCTCCTAGGTTTCATCTTTTCCCTCATAATGACCGAGGCCGGCGCTGACCCATCTCTATGCTCAATCGCCGCAACGACGATTCCCCTTGATGCCAGTTCCGAGCAGTATGCGGAGTAGTCCGTTCGTGAGCCCGCCATTCCGTGCGAGAAGACGATGACGGGGAACTTGGGTCTGCCATAGTCTCCGTCCAAAGGATGTTCGGCTTCGTAGTCGATATATGTCTTGACAGTGCCGTGGATCGGGGTGTCGACATTGGCAGGGATCTCGGTAGATCCAACCAGACTCCACAAACCGAACGTGAAGATGCCGTTTGTCAAAAAGTTGTTGACTTTTGCGAATCGTGCGTATCCCTCTCCCTTCAAGGATAGAGGTTTGGGTACCCATGGATGGTGTGTCTTGGAGACAGCATCTTTGTTGGTGGGATAGAACAGGGAGAACAAGACGGTAGAAACCTCAAACGCTCGTTCCCCCTCTTGATCCACCACCTTTGGCGTCTGTCTGCTCTCGCACGGGACTTCGATATCGATGGTGCCAACGTTGAACGAGCCGGTCGGGTTCGGAAGTTTGGAGGAGAGCAATGGCATGTCGAGGAGGAGATGGGCGAGGATGTAGATGGATATGGCGGAGCACAGCACGTACTTGACACTCCACCGCGGGCGAAAACGTAGGTGCAGAGCCATTTTTCAGAGCCGCGGCGCGTCGTCGTGCTTTGAATCATGCATCTTTCGAGAATTAAGGTGCGAGGTAGCGCGTGGCCGCGCATGGAAGGGCAAGCTTTTGGACGATGAACGCTTCGTCGTCATCCAAAAAACTTTACCAACTTCGATCGTCCGAGGGAAGGTGCGATCCGCCTTGATTTTCCACTGCGAATGGACGACGTCTTCAATCTTCCCAAGCCACTCCGCTCCATCCTCACGGCCTCGAACGAACGATCGAATGTAGGAGGGGCGCAGTCTTRCGGAAGCTTCCCTGAGGTGGGTTGTCCGCAGCTTGAGCTACAACATCTGCTTGCTTGCTTGGCCGCACGCATCCTGTACGCGATGGTGCTTCCGTGGGATGATTGATGAAACAGACATCATTTGCAGGAACGCAATGGATGGCATACCCAGACCTCTGCCGCCTTCCTCCTCCTTCACCCACGTCAGCTGCGGCCAACCTCCACCTTTGTCCGTGTCAGATCGTTTAGATGCGGCTGCGGCTGAAGGGCCGGCGCTCAACGCAAAGGAGCCACCTACATTCCCACAAACAACATCAAGGCGCAAGATTCCCCATCTCCCATTTCCTATGATACCATTCTTATCATCTCTTGTCAAAAGACTCCATCTCAAGCACAATGACCCCCCCAGGAACAGCAAAAATGATCTCACCGCCACCGTTCCTCCCAAATCCCCAGAAGACCAAGTCGAATCCTCCAAGGACAAAAAGGTCATAGAATACCTAACGCAACACCCCATTCCAATCCTCAAAGTCCTCGTCATAGGCGCTCCAAACTCGGGAAAACGTTCTCTCTGTCAGCGATACCAAGACAACGTCGTGAGCAYGCAACACGATCCGCTAGAAAACGGGYAATATCGCCGCACAATTCATATGCCATTATCGATKTCCAGAAAGAACCCTGTCCAGCCGAGGAGTGATCAGGAATTGAGAGTACGGCTCGAATGGACGACTCTACTTTCCGCCGCATTAGATATGCATCAGGAGGTGCTACGGCAATTGGTAAGGGACCATGAAGCGTACGTTCTAGTGTATCGTGTCTCTGAGAGAGAGGGTTATGAGGCGATTGTGGAGCTTTATAGGGAGTTCATCGCGGAACGGAAGTCTACTACTACCTGCTTATTCGTGGTGGCGAATGGGATGKATGTACCAGTCGAAAAGCGGACTGTCAGTGGAGAAGAAGGAAGACGGTTCGCTGAGAGCTTGGGAGCGGAGTTCCGGGAGGTGTCGGCTAGGACGGGAATTGGATATGGTGGGGAGGATGATATTGTTTTGATGGCGAGAAGTATCATATTAGGGACGATCTCAGCGAGGAAGTAAGACGGCGAATCGTCCAATCGGGCTAACATCAGCAGGAGAAGAGCTCCCGCAGGATTGAGAAGACAACGCCTCCTATTGCAAGGTTGACCGTTGAAAGTCTATGGAAAGAATCATTCACCCAGGTGTTTTCATCAGAGACGCCAGACCGTCGAAGCGCGCGTTCCATTCAGAACAAATCCTTTCTTACCCTCCCAAATCCACCCAAAAGGCGCAGATAGCACGACTGAGGGACGCACCATTGATCTTGCACTTCAACAACATCAACTCGAACCTGCTCACGTTCCAGCACACCGTTGCACTTCCTTACCATCGCCATAGTATCAACCAGATACTGCACTGTGTCTTCCAGACGTACGTGCATCCGAAAAGACTACTCTGGAGGCCCAGTCTCTGCCGGTGGTTGCGACTCAGAGGGATCAGCAGCAGTAGGTCCTGCAGGGAGTGTCTCAGTCGGTGTTGGAATAGGGACCGCACAAACCGAAGATGAATCCTCCTGTCTCCTCGAAGATGTAATCAGCTGAGTTTTCTTGACCAACAGCAAGATTCAAATCTAATAAGATGGTGGAGATGACTCCAAGCAAAGCAAAGGATTTGACCATGTTGAATTATACACACACGTTGAATCAAGATTAAAGATGGGAAACTTTCACTTAGCCAGCCGCGGTAGGGCTTTTAAATTGGAATGCCAACAGAGGCACTGCCATACCAACGCTCGAGGATCTGGTCTGCAGGACATGTTTCGAAAGGTGTGGGGGAAACCAACAGCTCAGCCTTAAATGCATATTGGACATGTTTTGGAAAGGTGTGAAGGAATCCAGCAGCTCAGCCATTGGACATGATCCTGCGTTGTTCAAGCCCTGTACTCACATAGCGAACTGGATTGAAATGCAGAGTAATGTAAGCGACGGGGCTTAAGAGCGAATCAGGCCGAGGCCACCTTGGACGAGGGTCTTGGAGTAGGAGTAACAAATGAAGCCCCCACGAGCTTTATTGCTGTCGAAAGACGTATGCATGCTTCTCCCTTGGTGCAGTCCTTCAGCTCCCGGCTTTTTGTACGCACTTGGCATTGAGAGGGGGGAGTGAAGAGTTGTTATTAGCAGATGCTCCAAAACTACCCGAACGCTGTAAGGTAGCTCGATTTAAGCTTAGCAATGACACTCATGGCTGTCATCAACTATTCCTCATACATCATGTCCTATCTCATGCCTTTGTGGTCCTGTTCCTTTCAACTCCCGATTGGAGTGCTGTCTCGGCTGTGTCGCAGACAGAATGGAAGCCAGCACGAGTGTGCGCTTGCGATTTGTTGGTCTCATGTCTTCGTGCGGCGGCATGTAGATGCCAGTATTTTGCCTGGTGTCCTGGGTATGGTCGGCTGCCATCGGACTGGTGTGCTCTGAAGTGTTTGGATTGCGGGTGCAGCTTGAAGACCAGTCTCGCGGATACTCGAACAGTGATTCCTAGAATGCCAGATGCTCGTTTTTCCTCCGCATGTAGACCAACAAATCCTTCCCACCGAATATGATCTTGCGCTTGTATGCTCGTTCTTCCTCATTGTGCTTCCCACGTTTCCAAGACACCATCACTTGTCCATCTTGACCACCTGAGCCAACTCTTTCTTCACAGTAGCAGCAGCGTCTTTTGCCGCATCTCTCGGGATAGTAAGATCCGGCACTCCTCCATTCCCGTTCGCCTTGCTCTCCTGACCCTGCGATTGCAATGAAATATGCTGCATAACAATCTTCAGCGCATCATCGTACGTCTGCGCCTCGCCGCTACGGAATAAACGCTCGACGTATTCGCGGAGATTTTGTGACCATCCCGCTTCATCGAGGCGTTGCTGGAAGGTATTCTGGATGCGTCGGACTCCGCCGTTTTGGAGGAGTGCCATGGTGATTTCGTCTTGGGTGGTTGGATTGTAGATGGAGGTTGTGCCGTTGATGGCGACTTTGGGTTTGTCTTCGCCGGCCATGTTGGATGATGCACGTTTGCCAACGCCGTCGGTGTACAATGGTTGTGGTTTGAGGATTGTTGCATCAATGTTGATTGCAGGGAGCTTGCCCGCTAGAGATCTGCGAATCCGATCGCCCGCATTGAGCTTAGCGAAATGCGGGGTCAGGGCTCCTTCCTCCTCTGGGAAGTTGTAACAACTTTCGTCCAAGTGAATGGAAAACACAAAGTTTTGATACAACGCAGACCTCCTCACTGCTTCAAAGCTACAGTTTGATCAAAGTCAAGTCTTTCTCCTCGAGACCTATCCAACGCCGTCATTGGCTTCACCAAAAGAGAGCTCCAACGTTGTACGCGAAGCCGATAAGTCATCTACGGCTGATAATTGGTGTCGAGAGCAGCAAAGATAGATGAGGAGATTGTCTCCTTGATCATCAAACCGACTTCATTGCGCGTTCAATTCAGGAAGGACGTTGAAGAATTTCCTCAACATCACGTATAACAGTTGAAGAAGAGGAGATTGGTTGAAGTGCAGTCTGTTCTATGTGATGAGAGGCCGCTCAGTTGATGAGCGGTGTGAAGGATGAGAGACCGTTCAGTTGCTGAGCGGTGTGGAGGATGATGAGAGACCCCGGGTCAACGACGACCATCCCCCATTCCAAAGCCGAGGATTATCGAACGCGTAAGCTCATCAGCCAATCCATCAACGATCGGACGTGCATTCAAACACATGGGAGAGAGGATCGCTGGTTCGTCGAGCTATTTGTGGTAACSGCCTTGGCGAACAGTCAACGTTGAGCAGCCGCTCCGCGCTCGTTGAACAGTCGGTCGGGTCCCTGGAGCGATCGGGCTGATTCTCTCTCCTCGGACACAGGCAAGACGACTGGCCACTTTCCTCCGCGCACGCTGAATTCCGACGAGACTGTGCCAATGGTTATCAGTGGGCCTGCGTTTGGACGCTCCGATCGTGACGGCGTCTGTGTTGTTGCAAATTGTCCCAACCGAGCGTCTTCACTGTTCAGCTGTCTCGCGCCGTCCGGGTCTGGCCTGGTCTGCTCTGCCTTTGGTGGTGAGCACTGGCTCCGACGCGAACCGCCGATGTGGACGGTGGTGTGCTCGTGGTTATCAACAAGCTGGTCGGCGGCACACGTCCCAGAGGCGTTCGTTGGAAAGCGGCTGCACGTTGAATCGGTGCGAGGTCCGGCGTGCTCGTGGCGAATCGTCGGCGAGCATCGTCCGGCGCCAAAAAGCTTGACTCCAACGTAACTTGGCAGGAGAATCTTCATTTGCCACTAACTTCTGTAGCTTCCCGCACCATCACAAGCTTCCAAAGTCGATAGCCAGCGCTTGAGTCACCTTTGGCTTGTCAAGTCGTTCTGATGGGACACGACGCATGCTCGAACCAGAGACGGAAGCCCTTGGTCATGACGGCAACGCCCTCGAACTCACGTCCCCCGAAGCGCATGCGAGGCTGAAACCGGTAAGCCGCAACACGTTCGAACCTTGAACGATGATCGAATCGACTGCTAGCGCGGGCTTGCAAAAGAACTCGATTATAGGGAGTTGCTCAAGGGCGGGCTTCTGATTGGCTCAATGCTATTCTTTCGCCCAGATTTGGATCCTCTGCCTTCTTCTCCGCCTTCTGWATACGGAAGAGACCGTCGCTTAGCGTTACTCCCCGGAACTTTCACCCCTGGGCGTTCACACGGCGGCAAGCCCAGGCGCATGGCTTTTCGTTACGGATTCATGATGTCTCCCCGCGTCCACGGCCAACGACGAGACGACCGGATAGCAGCAGGACTGGTCCTAACGATGACGCTGCAAGACGACGTTGAGCTTGACGTTCCACTGAGAGAACGCGGAAACGTTCGTCACAACAGCGCTCGAAGGCTCGAACCGCCTCATGCACATGCTTGAGCTTCGACCCGCCCACACGCTGATCGTCAGGAACAAGCGAGGTCCTTGCTCACTTTAATCTCGAAGCGTTGATTATTAGGGAAACTCTGTCCAACAGCTAACAGGCTTGCAATCTCCGTGTTCGCCTGCTGACTTTACACTGAGTAAGAGTCGGCCCTGATATAAACGCAAGGATACATCCTCGTCCTTATTGTTCATCAACTTACTCACTCTTCTCTTACTATCTTACTCACTTGACTTCGGTCGTCCTCTCTTTAAGAACCAGCTATCTAGTCCTTCTCTACTTCCAGACCTTTTACCCATCCTTTTCTCCGAAAATCAAATCTACCGTCAACATGCAGTACGCTTTCGTCGCCGCCGCCCTTGTGGCCTCCGCCATGGCTATGCCATCTTACGCTCCCCCAACCTACGAGGCTCCATCTGCCCCGGAGGCACCAAAGAGCCCCGAGCAGCCAGCCGTCTACCCTGCTCCATCCCACGAGGCACCAAAGCAGCCAGAGCAGCCCGCTACCTACTACAGCTCTGCTGCCGCTTCTACCACCTGCACTGAGGAGAAGGAGGTCCCAACCCACCCAGCCCAGAAGACCGAGACCAAGCCAGTCTACGAGACCGCCACCTACGAGCAGCCAAAGGAGACCAAGAGCGTGTACATCCCAGAGTCTTCCAGCGTCTACGTCCCAGTGGTGAGTTGCCCCGGCAATCGACCCCACAACATTTGCTGTATCAGCTGCTAACGATCTTTGCAGTACTCTTCTGAGTCCGCCAAGAAGCCCACGTACGAGACCATCTACGTCACCAAGACATACTCCCAGGAGATGCCAAAGGAGACCGCGCCTGCTGTAAGTGCCATGACAAGTTCATGGTTGGTTCAGAAAGTTGACTTGTCGCAGGAGAAGACCCCAGTCGTCTACACCAGCGTGTACGCCAGCGTGATCACCAAGACATACGAGTCCCCGGCCAAGCCAACCATGCCAGTCTACGTAAGAAGAATTCCATCGCTGCTTCGAGGAGAGGATYACCCGCTAACATGGCATCAATGTAGTCTCCCCAGACCCCAGCTCAGCCCGAGACTCCTGTCTACAAGCCAGAGACTCCAGCGCAGCCTCAGACTCCCGGCTCTCCAGTGACCCAGATTCCTGACGGTCAGGTTCAGGTCCCTGCCCAGCCAATGCCAGCACCTGAGACTCCCAAGTCTCCCGTTGCCCCAGCGCCATACCAACCAGCGCCTGCACCAGAGTCTCCAGCTATGCCTCAGACTCCTGCCTCCCCAGTGACCCAGATCCCTGACGGTCAGGTCCAGGTTCCCGCCCAGCCAATGCCAGCACCTGAGACCCCCAAGTCCCCCGTCTCCCCCGCTGCTCCTTACCCATACCCAGTCGGCAGCGCACCCGCCGTCTACGCACCATCTGGCACCGGCGCTGCCATGCCATCTGGCACTGGAAACGTCTACCCATCCGCACCAGCATACACTGGTGCCGCAAGCGCCGTGAACGCCGCTGGCTTCGTTGCCGGTCTCGGTKCTTTCGCTGCCTTCTTCTTCTAAGCGTCTCGTCTATTCATGGGAATGTCTGATACGGCTATGAGCAATATAAAACATACATAACGAGGCAGCGAGTTTGTCTCTTAATGTAATCCGATCAGCGGGAAAAAAGGATTCATAGCAGTCAGGCTGGCGTTTTCTCAGTCAATATTCTCTCTTGGTTATACAATGCATGTGGTTTTCGATGAAGTTCTTGATCAATCTTCTTTCTATTCATGTCTTCGGCTACATTCACGACAGTAATGTGAGTGTAGAGGTTTGTTAGTCGTTCGAAGCTTCAGAATAACGCGGACGTGATGACCCAACTGTAGCGCCACGTGTGGCGGTCTGATGAAACATCGAGAAACATCGAGAATCTGAAGCTACCTTATGTTCAGTCCTAGGTAGGGGTGGTATTACTAAAAAAGCAATTAGATTAGCTGTATTAGCTTTAAAGTGAATAAAGCTAATAGAGCTAATTCGTACGTTAGTACGAAGGCCGGCCCGCGCCGAGTAAGCTAATCGGAGCTTTTACCGCTTGTTTATATCTATAACTTACTAAGAGTAACGGGATAAGAGCTAGGGTTTAGGTAGGAATATAGCTATATCGTCGACGATAGCGTAGTTAATTTTCACTTAAATTACTTTATTATTTTCCCGTTATACTCGCCTTAATCGGTTCTATATAACGGGAAATTAACTTCGTTTATTATTATAGTTAGACGCTATATAAATATCGTAAATACTAAATTTAAGGCTTTTATTTATCCTAACTATAAGTTATAGCGTATTCGCTATATCTACTATAGTAATTAGTACTATAGTAAGGACGCTAAGAACGACGTTAAGAAGGCTTATCTCGATACGTATAAGCGCTATTAATAACACCTTACTACACGTATAATTAAGGAGCCGAAGGACAATATACTAATAAAGGAAGGCCGAATTACCGACTTTTAAAGTACCGTATACCGAAGTAATAACGCGACCTTATATAGGCTTACGCGCTCTTTACTAGCGGATTAGCCTACCGAACTATAGATAAGACGGCGTACTCTAAATTTAGCGACTTTATCTATCTATTCGACTAGGCGTACGAGTTCCCTAGCCGTTACTATATTAGTAAAGAGCTACTTAAGTTAGACTATATAATTACGAAAGAGAAAGTAGATAAGGTAGTAAAGAGCCTATAATACCTTAACCTTACTACGGACGAGAGCGATAGTAATAGTAGTACGCGATACGCTAACCTCTACTACGTTACTAAGGGCATTACTTTTCTACTTAATTACGTAGATCGTAAGGGCTATAATAACGACGGTAAGTAGCTTACTAAGCTGCTTATTAGCTAGGCTAATACGTAGACGGATAACAACCTTAACCGCTAGAACTCTATAGTTACGGATACGTATAAAATAATAAGGTTAATATACCGTAGATTAGTAGTAGATCCCTCTATAGCGTATATATTCGCCTCGCTTTACGATAGCTATAGTATATAGCTATTTATTAAGGACTTTATAACCGATAGCCTCGGTAAGTAAGTAAAGGGGATAACCTACTACGTACTTACCTTACGAGAGGTATGCTTCCTTAGTAGGCTCCTTAAGCGCTCGAAGAAAACTATCGCTATCCTTCGATAATGCGCTACTAGTTAGAATACGGTTCTAAGAGCGTTCGTAATCGCTATCCTTATACGATAGGGATTATATTATATAGCTACTAACTTACTTATTAAAGGACGAGATGTCCTTATCTATATAGCGCTTACTAATAAGCGGCTATTTAGAAGTAAGGGCGCTATAATATCGAAGGGCGGTAAGAGGGCTCTTAACTTAATTAAGAATACTATTAAAATAAGCAGGTACAGAAAGGAGAGATAGAGCATAGTTAGCTAGTATGCTTAGTAATGCTAAGCATCCTATAGTTGCATGTTCCTTACTTTAAGATGCTTTAATAGCTAACTTAATTAACTACATTAATTCCTACTTTAAGTGCTATATGCATTAGGCTATTAGCTAGTTAAAGATTATTATCTCTTATTTCTACCTTTACCCTACGACCCTCTAGGAGATCTAGATGCGCTTTTATATTATTACGGATTAATTTCTAATAGGTTATAAGCCTAGGTTTGCTAAACCGAAGGAAAGAACTTTAACCTTAAAGTAGTAAAGGTATCTTCTACCTTACCTTATAAGCTAAAAGAAGAAGAAGGAGTATATATCCTCCTTCCTGCCCTATAAGAGATACTAGGATTAGTATATAAATAAGATAGGAAGAAAAACTCTATACTAGATAACGGAGTCTAAACGCTACTACTAATAGTTAAGGGCCTATTTACTAAAGCCCTATACCTACCTCTCCTCCTCTACTACTAAAAGCCTTAGTAGGACTAAGCTACTATAAATAATATTTTAATTCTATAAGAAAGATAGAGGAAGATAAGAGCATAAGTAACTCTTAGGTTAAGATCCTAATCCTAATTAGAGAAAACTAGAAGAGATAGTTTAAACTCTAAATAGACAATCTAGAAGGAAAGGAAATATTTAATCCTATTACCTCTATAATTACTCTAGATAAGGAGGGAAAGATTATTCTAATACTAAAGGAAGATAAGATAAAGGTTATAGCCTCTAACCCGAACTTCTTAAAGTATAATATAAAGTGCAGGTTTAAGATTAGGTTAAGGCTAAGCTTAGATAATATAGATAAGCTCTTAGTAGCTATAGTTATAATATATACTACTAAGATATAGATTCTACTAAGGAAGAAATATAAGAGGGTCCTTACTACTTATATAATAGTTATAGTCTAAGATCTAGTTAACTTTAAGATAATAGATAATAACTCTATTAGATTAGCCTAGAGTAAGATTAGCTAGATAGTAAAAAGGATTATAGAGGTAGATATAAATAAAGGTTATTATAAAGACCTTTCTAGAAAAGTAAGAATTCTTCTCTTAGTATTACCTCTAAGATTTAAGGTAACTAAGAATACTATTATAGCCTAGCTAGCCTTATAAGGTAACTATAATTAGATTCTCCTAATCCTAGAGTTATAAGAAGTAAGGGATAACCTATTTAAGATAGCTATAGCTGCCTTTAACCTTACCTATTTCCTATACTAAGAGAAATATAGTATTAAAGAATATCCTAACTTTAAGAAGGCCTAGAGGGCAATTAGAAGTTTTAACTAGGGAAACTTTTCCTACTAAGTTAAGACTAACCTAAATTTAAAATAAGCTTTTAAACCTAGAAGAAAGAATATTAAAATAAGCTTTAAAAGAAAGGACTCTCTTAAAGACCTAAGGAAGGCAATTAACTTAATTATTAAGGAAATAAAGAAAATTAGAAGACTAAAAGAGAAAGTATTTTAAGCTATCTCTAACTCTAAAGATTCTAAGAACTCTTCTTCTTACCACCTAGAAGATAAGAATATAGATAAAATTGCTTATTCTTTAATTAAAGTAAAAGGCAAGTTATTATTTTAAGAATAGCTTCTTAACTCTTATACTTTATTCTATATAACTAACTAGCTATAACTCTTTAAATCTATAAAGCCTCTATTAAAGAGGAGATAGATTAAGGTTAGGGGAGGTTATCTCTAAGTAAGTTATATAAGAGAAGCTCTAATAGAAGGAAAATTTAGTAGAAAAGTTTTACTTAAAAATATTCTTCTAGTTCCTAATCTTAGAGTTAATCTAGTCTCCTAGAATTAGTTTAGCTATTAGTTTAGTATTTAACTACTATAGTTTACCTTATTATCCTAAAATAGGACTCCTATTATATATACTAACATTTATAATAGTATATCTATTATTTCTTCTATTTCTTTAACTCTTCTAGAAAGGGGATTTTTTTATAAAATAGAACTAATAAATTAGTAGAAGTTACTTAAGTATAAGATAGCACTTCTTACTAACTTAAATTAGTAGGAGCTTTAGTATAGAAGACTTAGCTACTTTAGGAAGGGGCTTCTAAAGAATATCTATAAAGTTATAAACATTAAAGAGATCCTAATACTAAATAGTTATAATAAGGCCTATAGAATCTATATTCTTATAAAAATAAAGAAGTATAAAAGAGAGATTATAGAGAAAAAGGCTTAGGTACTTAAACTTATATCCTTAGATATCTATTATAAGGGCCGTATAAGAGTGTAAGGGGACCCTAAAGGAGCGGAACACCGCCCTTTAAACCCTTACCTAGGGAATCCCTCTTAGAAAGAATAAGGGAATTACACCCTTAGCAGGATTTCCCTATACGGATGCGACGGCTAAAGGATAACTCTACGGTACCTCTACGGCACCGCCGAGCCTAACTAGCACCGGGCGTAATCCTACAAAAGGGCAATGTCCTCGTTACCTGTTCCCTTTCGCTCCCTAGGCAATATCGTATATATCTAAGAATTACTACTTAGTATTAAGACCCCCTATTTATAACACCCTTATAGAATATTGCCTCTTATCCCTACTAGGGAACAGCCGTCTTAAGTACGAAACAAGCTCTCGATTCGAGTCTAGCGCTACTATAAAGCTACCGCAACGGCTCTATAGATCCCTACTAACCTATCGAAAATGTCTTTAGCAGGAAAAAGAGCCGTACGACCTAAACGTACCGAGGCTAATAATCCTCTAGGGTTTATTATCGATAAGGAAGATATAACGCCTAGTAGTAGCGCTAGACTAGAGGATTAGCTCGATCTAGACGGAGGTACCGCAAAGGCACCGCAAGGCAGCCGCGAACCTCCTAGAGAAGAAAACCCTCCTCCGGACACTACATTATAAAAAGAACTATCTATTAAGGAGGGCATTAATAATAATAGTGTCCCTTATAACCTATACCGTGTAATTGCTACTCTATAGGCTATAGACCCTATCGAGGCCTCGATCGATTAGATGTAGAGGCTAGAGCTGCTCGTCGCCTAGCGATCTAAGTATTAAGAGGCAAGCTCTAATAAAAGAAAAAGACAAGAATCTCTTAGGAGTTACGCGGAAGACCGAAGCTACCGCAAAGGTACCGTAGAGGCACCTTCGTAGAACGTCCTCCGTAAACTAGCAAAACGCGACCCTCCCGTACTAGACTCCCTAAACTAATAGAAGTATCTCTAGTAGGTCCKCGACTACGAAAGCCGTTTTACGGTTACTCGCTGCTCTAATTAGGACTACCCTAATATAAGCCTCTCTAACTAGCACCGCCGTAGTATATAGGCAACCTCCAAAATTACCGAGAAGGAGATTACTAACGCCCTTATACGCTAGCGTAGTAACTATAAAGTTATAATATAGGAGGATGCTTAGACAATTATTACAGATGCAATCCTCCCTAAGGTATTATAGCATACCTTAATACACCGAACGTACTAGAACTATAGCTAACGTAATAACTAAACCGTAGGCTAGTTCTAGTCCTACCTTATTAACTAGGAATTAAGGCTAAAAGTCTCCCCTATAAACAATAAGGAGGAGATAGAGAACCGTATCGGGTTCTACTTCTTACGGTTGTAGAAGGACGTTTAAGACAAACTCCTAGAAGCTAATAAGCTTACGGAGTCGAAGACAGCTAAGGATCTCTTTAATACAGCTATTCTTATTAAGAACTACCTATATCCTAAAGGAAGAGATAGGGAGAGGGGACCGAAGAAAACCCTAGAAGACAAGAAACCCCCGATTAGGCCTAGCGGTAGCTCTACGGCACCTTCGTAGGGTAATCGCGGGCAAAGTAGTAACTTAAGAGGGAAAGGCAGAGGAAGGGGACGGGGCTACTACTCCTAAACCTTTACTTAAAGTCCTTTAGATCCTCCTACGCCGCTAACCGGCCCGAACTCTTATTCTTAAGGGTCGGGAAATAGGAGGCCCTAGTTATATCCCTCTCCTTACTACGGCTAGGGAATTAAATAAAGGGGAAGGAGCGACGCATCGTTATTAATGTCCTCTAAACCCTACTAACCGGGTAGAAGAAGGTCCTAAGGGCTCTCGTTAATTGCGGGGCGCAGCTTAATCTTATTTTATAGTACGTTATATAGCTCCTTTAGTTATCTGCCGTAGACCTTCTAAAACCTAAAGTTAGGTTCCTAAATAACTACCCTATAGATATCTATAAAGCTTACTAGCTAGACGTCTCTATAGCGGACCGCGAAGGTACCGTAAAGGTTACGTAGTAGACCTTCTAGGCAGGGTTATTTACTAG
>NW_019716285.1:16846-19240 GCF_900074925.1 Ramularia collo-cygni | reverse complement strand
TTCGACCCTACGCTTCCTATTATAGTTATTACCGATACCTCGGATACTACGTACGCCGGTATCCTACTATAGCCCTACCGTAGAGGTACCGTAGAGGTAGAACAGGTACATTAGCACCTAGTTGCCTACTACTCTAAGAGCTTCGTTAGTCCTTAGATTCGCTACGGCATACCCGATAAGGAACTAATAGCTATCTCTAAAAGCTTTAAAGTCTAGAGATACTACTTAGAAGGGGTAGCGCACCCTATCCGAGTTCTTACCGACTACTACAACCTAAAGTACTTTATAACGATAAAGGTCTTAGATAGTCGTTAGGCTAGGATTGCGGAAAGGTTAGTAGCGTACGACTTTACTATTAAGTATAAGAAGGGGACTACGAACCCTTCTAATAGTTTATCTCGTCGACCGGATTACTTTATAGGATTTAAAGGAACGGCTAAAGACGAGCAGCTATTAGGACTTCTACTATCCTTATAGCAGCAACTAAGAGTTATAACGCTCGATAGCTACGCGGACTACCCTATAGAGGTACCGTAGAGCTATCGCGGCACTAACCCGGAAAGTTTATATAGGAACCTAGGTCTCCTATTATCCTATAATAAGCTCGATTAGCTTAGGTTAGAGAGGCTAGTAACTAATTTTAGCTAGCTATCTAGCGACACTCTCGACAGCACCGTAGGAGGCTTGTTACTCGCTACTACTAGTACTAGGAATTATAAAACCCTCGTACTACGTTTCCTCGTCGCTATAGCGTATAAGGACGAAATAGCGTATTAAGGAGAGCCTCTAGAGTCGACTCGAGACTTTATCCGAGAGGTCTAGTAAAGGGACGCTTATACTTAAGATAGACGGAAGGAGGCTGCTTTAGCGACTATAAATTCCCCGGGCGATCCCCTAACGCCGACGGAAGAGCGTAACGGTACCGTAGAGGTACCGTAAAGGTCGGATAGACTAATAGGCTTAGCTAAGACCTAGACTACCGATAAAGATAGACTTCTTCGGTATAACGGAAAGGTGTATATTCCCGCCTCCGTTACCCTCCGGTAGGAGCTTCTATATCGTAACTACGACGATCCTACCGCTAGATACTACGGGCGATAGCGCACTACCGACGTCCTTTCGGCTAAGTACTTCTAGCTACGCCTCGCTAAGGACGTAAGGAACTACGTAGCCGAATGCGATGTCTATTAACGCGCTAAGACGAAGCATTATAAGCTATATAGCGAGCTCCGGCCCCTAACAAAACTATTAACCCCTTAGAAGTTAATCTCTATAGACTTTATTATAGGTCTACTACTATTAAGAGGATTTAGCGGTAAGATCTACGACGCTGTTCTCGTTATCGTTAACCGCTTCTCTAAGCTAGTAWGGTACCTCCCTATTACTAAGGATATCGATGCGGTGGCACTTACGGAACTAGTATACCGCCGTATTATCTATAAAACAGGCGCTCTAGACGATATTGTCTCGGACCGTAGATTAGTGTTTACTAGCATATACTAGAGTGTGTTTTGCTTCTACCTTAGTGTTAAACGACGCCTTAGTACTGCTTTTTATCCTTAAATAGATAGCTAAACTAAACGGCTTAACTAATAGTTAGAAGCGTACTTGCGTATCTACTACAATTGGGATTAAGACGACTAGGCCCGCTTATTAGCTACGGTAGCGTACGCCTATAATAGCAAAACCTACGTAGGGCTAGGGAAGTTACCTATAGAGGTAGCGTACGGCGTCGAACTAATATCGTTTAATAGTATTAGCCGCGCTATCGACTTAGAGTATCTACTATAAAGCTAGAGGGTACACCCTATAAAGGAACTAGCCCTAATCGAGTAGGCTAGCGCTTAGCTATAATAGAGAAGGGACGATTTCGACCGGGCCCGAGACTGCCTTCTCTACGTAGATATACTCCTTAAACGCTATTACGACCGTACGGTAGCGTAGAGGTACTTTAGCGTTAGTAACAAAGTACTCCTATCGGGAAAGAACATCCGTACTAAGCGGCCTAGCCGTAAGATAGATAACAAATATCTCGGGCCCTTTATAATCCTTTAACGAATAGGCACGATAGCGTATAAGCTTAACTTGCTACTAGCAATAAAGCGCTTCTACCCTATCTTCTACGTCTCCTTACTAGAACTATACACCGTACGAGATAGCTTTATACCGCTACTAGTAGAACTACTCGAGGATAGCGATAATAAGAGGGGGGAAGAGTTCGAAGTAGAGAAGATCCTTAAACACGAGGATAATGCCGATAGTAGTAGAAGGAAGTACTACATCCGATAGAAAGGATAGACACTATAATACGATAAATAGTTATAGGAGGAGGAAATAGGGAATGCTCTAATTCTTATTACTAAGTACGAGGCCGTACGAAGGCGAAATAGAGGT
>NW_019716285.1:11014-13026 GCF_900074925.1 Ramularia collo-cygni | reverse complement strand
TTAATTAGCGCCCTTCGACTTTACTATCGAACATCGCGTAGGGACAAAGAACCCTACGGATAGTCCGAGCAGGCGTAGCGACTACGAAACGAGTGCGACGGAGTCGTCTTAGTATATAAGCATACTATTGCCTACACTATAAAGCAAACTTCAGAACTAGCAATCTAATAAAGCTCTTCGAAGCGAGACAGAGCCCTCTATTAGAAGAGTAAGAGCTATATACTACGCGATTAAGTGCGAGGGATTACTGCCTGCTAGAGTATACGGCGAGCTTTCGCTACCTAGGCGTGTTATAGCCGTCCTAGCAGCTATAGACTTAGCCCTTAGAAATATTCCAGACCTAATACTCGGTTACGCTAAAGCACTAGTAAACGTAGACGCAGATGCTTCGAGTATACGCGACGCGGCTAGGGAGAAGGGCGAGTACGAAGGCTACATTATTAAGGATAGAATATTGTTCTACGGCGATGCCCTATACATTCCGAAAGACTACGCTTTACGTACGCAACTAATACGCATACACCACGATAACGCTCTCGCCGGACACTTTAGGAAGGCGAAGACGCTCGAGTTACTTTAACGGAAGTACTACTAGCTACGTATAGCTACTAATGTCGTAGAGTACATTAAGGGGTACTATATGTGCCTCGTAAGCAAGGCGCGGCACTACCGCCCCTACGGAGCAATAGTTCTATTACCTATGCCGGATCGAGTATAGTAAGAAATTAGCATAGACTTTATTACGGACCTACTACCTAGTAAGCGCGGAGATAGCGTCTATACTACGGTGCTCGTAATCGTCGACCGCTATAGCAAGATAGCTTTATTTATCCCTACTACTAAGTAATGCAATATAGTAGAGCTGGCAGATATCTTTATATCTTACGTAGTTTGCAAATACGGCGTACTAGCAGGCATTGTTAGTAATAGAGGCTCGGTTTTTACTAGCTAATACTAGTCTAACTTCTGCTACGAAGCGTATGTAAAGCGCAAGCTAAGCACAGCCTTCTACCCTTAGACGGATAGACAGACTAAGAAAGCTAATTAGACGCTTAAGCAATACCTACGCTGCTACTACGGCACGTAGCAGGACAGCTAGGCGCAATAGCTACCTATAGCTGAATTTGCGTGTAATAATAGCGTGCACGCGGGCCTTAAAATGAGCCCTTTCTAAATCCTCTACGGATAGAACCTAGAGCTAGCGACGCGCCCTYTAGGCGACGGCGCTAATACCTAAGATATCGCTCGGGACGAGCTCTTAGAAGGGAGAATGCCGGCCGCTATCGACTTAGCGAAGCGCATACGTAGCGTATATAAGGAGCTTACTAAGCGATAGCGGGAAGCTAAAGAGCAACAGTTAAAGTACTATAATAAGAGCTACAAGCCTATAAGCTTTAATGTTAGTAATCTAGTGCTTCTCTCTACGAAGAACCTTAAGCTAGAGAGTAAGAAGAAGATAGGACCTAAATAGCTAGGCCTATACCGCGTAATTAACGTAATCGGGACTTAGGCGTATCGCTTATAGTTACCTACCTTAGTAAGGATCTACAACGTCTTCTACGTTACTCTATTAGAGCTATATTCTAGCCGGAGAAGTAAAGCGCAAGAGGAGCGCATACTACTCGCAGTCGACGAGGATAGGTAGTAGGAGGTTAAAGAGATTCTTAACAAGAGGGTGTAAAAGGGCGAAACGTTTTATTTAGTAAAGTAGCGTAGATAGCTATTAGAATATAACTAGTAGGAACCTAGTAYAYATRTTAAAGACTACGAAGCTCTCGATAGGTTCGAGGCGTAGGCTCCGCGTAWRCGTAGAGGCCGCGTAGTAAAAGAGGCTCGGAAGTAGAGCGGAGCAAAATAGAAGAAGAGTAATAAGAATTAAGTAGTTTTATTACGGTCAGACCTAAAGGGGATTACTTTAGACTATACTAGAAGATAGGCGTATGCGCTGCGCAAGCCTAGAGAACGCGCTAAGCACTCTACTTAAACTTATTCTCCTCCGCCTCCGACTCCTC
>NW_019716285.1:7888-9724 GCF_900074925.1 Ramularia collo-cygni | reverse complement strand
AAGATTGTTCGTTAAGCGAGTAAGATTAGGCGCCTCGACTACGCTACTTATACGCCGCACACCCGAGGCAGGCTCGTTAACACGGATCTAAGCATCTAACTTAATACTAAAGGTGTTTACCGCCGCCTTATAAGCCGCTTCCTCCTAACTACCCTTCTACATAGCAGCATCTACTAGATTAAGCTCGTAGGCCGYAGCTATAACGCTATCGTAGCGTAGGCGTATCGCTACCGGCACGGGTTTACACTTRTAATAATTGTTCCTTTAAGGGAAGTTAGCGCTACGTAAGAGAGGAGCAGGCGTCTTAAATAAGCATTACTTACTTATAGTAGTCGCACTTGCGCTTAAACGCGCTAAAGACCGCGTTATAGCGATAGCTAACACGAAGGTGTGCTAACCGCGTATAGCGGCGACAGGCCGTAGGCACCTCGACGGCGCGGCGCTTACTTACCGACGCTTAAGCGGGGGTCGCCGGCGGGTCGGGTGCGCTACGCTTACGGGGAGTACGTAGCGGCATAATAAATAGTAGATGCTTAGAAGAGAAATCTACAAGGTAGAAAGAATGTTAATAAGAAGTAGTTACTAGGGTATATTACTTAGCAAACAACCTACTTAGAGATCTATAGATACAAGACCCTTACGGACAGTAGCGATAACGCATGCGCCGCGTAGTAGGGGACTTATTAACCCTCTTATCGAGCAGCGGTTATTAAGGGAATTAAACTCTCGCCCTTCTAGGTACGGCATTTAGCCTACTAGAAGGAGGATGAAGTTCCGAAAGCGGCTACATCCTATATAGCTAGTTTAACTAGCCGGCTTTTATATAAATAGCCCGAAGGTTGCTTAGAAAATAGGCACTTTACTATATAGAGTCTACGGACCCCGAGCGCGACGTATGCGACGCGCGCGCTCCTCTATTTCCTAAGACCCCGAACTAAGGCTAGTTCGTATAGGGGGAAGGAGGTAATTATAAGGGCCGTGTAAGAGCCCTTACAATAACAGGATTAATAGAGGTAGCTGGATTAACTAACCTTAGAGAAGGGAGTGCAATRTAGCCTAACTGCTTAGCGTAGGCTTAGCGCATGCATAACTCCTACGTATAGCGCACATTYAACCTGCAAGAATTAGTCTTATCTCTAATCGAGTAATCACGGGTGTCTAATACATTGCTACATCTTTACCCTTATATAGGGCGACCTAAACGGCACTCTTCCCCTACTAAATTAAACGCCGAGTACGGTTATTAGGAAGAGAGACAAGAATCGCGTTCTTAGTAGTAGCATCTACGACTATATTCGAGGGCGGACCGCCGCTACTGCTACTACTATTACGGTATATCTCCTAAGCCGCCTTACGACGCTTTATAGCCTCGATATCCCTCGCAGCCTACTAGTTCTAAGTCGGCTAATTAGTACTATTGCCCTTCGTAGCACGCTTTACCTTCTTAATAATGCCCTTAGACTCTATGTTATTAAGGTAGTCGGTACCCGTCTACTTCGCACGACGATAGAACTTAGAAGCGTAGTTACGGAAGCGGACCTTACGACGGTCGCGATCGTTACTAGGGGGAGTCTTCTCGGTAGTACGACGAAGCTATAAAAAGATTAGCAAGGGTGCTATAGAGGTGCCGTAGAGATATATACGTGCTCTAAGATATTAGTAGCACGAGCTATCTTAGATAGTAAAGGATAGCACTAGGGGCGGGACTTATTACCCTTATAATTAGTATAGTTATTAGGAAACTGCGAGGCGTAGTCGTAAGGGCAATTAAGAGGCAATTGCTTCGCCTTAGTAAGGGTGTTCCGGTTACTAGTAACGGGGGAGTAACGACGAAGA
>NW_019716285.1:0-1198 GCF_900074925.1 Ramularia collo-cygni | reverse complement strand
TACTAAGACCTAAACCCATTCTAATCTAGGAACCTATAACTAAAAAGTTAGCCCCTATAGCATTTGTTTAGATTCCTCCTCCCCTAGCAAATGTAGGGGAATTCTAGAAAATTAAGGACTAAGTTAATTCTCYACCTTAGGTAGAGCAAAGAAAGAGAAAAGCTATAAGTAATATAGAAGGATTTAAAKCTAAATCTAAAGGACCGAGAGTCCTTTAGGAGACAAGCTAAGAGAGGCTAAAGGATTAGAATCCTAATAGAGAAGTAATAGAGATTATATAGGCCCTATTAGCTATAATCTCTAAACTAGGCTAGGACCTAGAAATGTAAGACATCTTCTATAAACTTGCTTTCTCTGCAATAGCTACCTAAACTGCATACTAGCAGAATATCCTAGTTCTAGCTACCTATAAGGAAGTAGTAGGAGATAAAGAATAGGAAGCAATATAGATAGAAGCAATCGAGAAGGAACTAGATTCACTTATAAGCAACTAGACCTAGGAACTAACTGTTACTCTAAAAGGATTAAACCTTATAACCTTAAAATAGATCTTTGCTATAAAAAGATTAGTAAGTAGTGCCCTTAACAAGTTAAAAGCAAGACTTATAGCAAGGGGTTTTTTATAGAAATATAGGATTAACTTTAAGGAGACTTTTGTACTAACTATTAGATATAAAACCTTAAGAACATTTATAGCTGTAGTCTATAAGGAAGACTAGGAACTCTATCTTGTAGATATTAATAGTACTTTTACAAACAGTTACCTCTAAGAAGACATTTTTATAGCCCTACCTAAAGAAGTAGATCTTCCCTCTAGCTAAGTCCTAAAAATCCTAAGAAGCCTATATAGATTAAAGYAAGCTGCTAGAGACTAGAATTAGCTTTATATTTTAAAGCTTAAAGATTTAGGATTTGTTTAGTTAGAGGTTAACTTATATTTAATGTTCTATTATAGAAAGAATCTTATAGTTATAACATATGTTAATAATATTCTAATTGCTACCCTATTAATAAACTCTATAAACTAGTTTAAGAAGGAATTTAGAAAGATCTTTAAGATTAAGGATCTTAGAGAACTATCTAGAATCCTAGAAATAAACATTATAAGAAACAGGAAGCTTAGAACCCTAAAACTAGATTAAAGCTATTACATTTAGGAAAGTCTTTAGAAACTAGGCATTAAGTTAAAATCCTTAAA
>NW_019716299.1:0-6594 GCF_900074925.1 Ramularia collo-cygni | reverse complement strand
TATTAGGAATTACTAAGGCTTCGGCTATAGCTAGACGTAAAGTTAGACGACTACTAAGCGTACCGGCGAGCGCCGCGTACGTAACGTATAGTCGTACCTTAAGAGGCGCGTAGGCGCCTCGCTATTAATAAGCAAGAATTAGTTTTATTACTAGTTAGACGACTAGCTAGCGTTCTATATACTACGGTATCTTTTATATATCTTATAATTCTAATTCTTCTCTAAGAACCCGTAGTCTATAAGACCTAATATCGGACGTACTAACCGCTAGCGAGCCGGTTACGGCTCGTATAAGGGGGCGTACGAGAGAGCTAGAAGAAGATAGTACTAGTAACTAAGAGTAACTAACGCTCGAAGAAGCGGAAGAAGAAATAGTAAGGCTCGATAGAGAGGCGGAATCGCTATAGGCGGAAATCCGTTTACGTAAGGCTCGTACGCGGGTATAGGAGCTACGTAGGATAACCGACGGCGAACCGTAAGACGATATTATATCGGAAGTAGGAGGGTAGGAGTATAGAGGCTCTACTAGCTAGCTAGGAGCTAAGACGGTTACGACCGTAGAGACCGTAGAGACCGCGACTAGCGGGCGAAGCGTATCTCGAACGTATATAATAGCCTCGCGACCTAAGCTAAAGGAGCCTAGGAGCTTAAAAGGCGAGAGCGTTATAAAGAGTCGCTAGTTTATTCGCGAGCTTAAGCTTATCTTCGAACTATTAGGAAATACGTATTAGATAGAGCGCGATAAGATTCTTTATAGTATTATATTCCTCTTAGGCGACCCGTAGGAGAAGTAGCACTAGAACTATACTATAGCGGACACCTACGAAATAACCTTCGATAACTTTTATACTTTCGTACGAGACGTAGTCGGAGATCCGGTTAATCGTATACTAGATATAACCTTAGAGTATAAGAAAGTATACTAAGGGGATAGCTAAACTATATAGAAGTTCGCCCTACGATTAAACATTTTAGAAGACTAATTAGGCGACTATACCGAGGCGTAGAAGATACGCTACCTACTCGTAAAGCTCTCGCCGTTACTTCGCGATACGATCGTTAAGCATTATACTATCCTAGATATAAGATAGGGATTAATAACCTTAGTATCTAGGATTAAGAGCACCGATCGAGTAAGGAGTAAGAGAAGCTTAAGTAATTCGTAAAGCGCGTACTAAGCGTCGAAGCGGAACCGCTCTAATATAAAAGGGAATTACTCCTAATCCTCTATTAACGCCGAGCTAGTAAAGGGTAATCGTAACGTAGGTTAGACGCTAGCGAATAGTAAGTAGATAGCTAAGGTAGAGTACTTTAAATACTATAAGAAAGAGTATATCGCTCCCTACTATCTAGATAAGAATAAGGTAGACGTCTACCTAATAGTAATAGGCGACGAGTAGGGAAGTAGTAAGAGTAAGAAGAAGATAAAAAAAGACGAAGGTCTAGTAAAGGATCGTAACTAGACCTACCCGTCCTAGTCGATTCGAAACCTACGTCTCGTAAGCGAGGTAAGGTCGTTACGCCTACGGGTAAGGTAATAGCCGATTTCCTACTAGATAACTACGCTAATATTAATATCGTATCGTAGGCCTTCGCTCTAAAGCATAGGCTAAAGTATATTAAGAACGCTAAACTACCGAGAGTTAAGTCGTACTAAGGGAATAAGGGTACTAAGAGCTACTACTACGGAGCGTACGTTATACGCTTACGACTCGTAGACTTAAAGCACCTAGTACGCACTTTAGAAGCTATTTGTTATAGCCTAGATATAGAGGACGACGCGATTATTCTAGGGAACCCGTAGAGGGCTTAGAATAGTATATTAGTTAATAGCACCTACGATAGCTAGCTATACTTAACCGAGTCGTAGGGCGTTAATATACGAGAAGCGTTCTAGTTCGTTAACGACTTAAAAGATGCGGACCGCGTATATATARTTACTATCCGTAGAGTCGTTAGCGATATAGGRACTAAGTATTCTATYRAAGGACTTCTARAAGAGTATTAGGATTTCCGCRATATGTTCGYAGGYATAGATTARGTRCTAYRTAGGCTACCTATAGACRTAGAGCATATAATCGATCTTAAGRAAGGYAAGAAACCTCCCTTTAARGCGATATACTACTAGTYMTAGACTAAATTAAAACTRCTCTAGGAATATATCGAGAAAGCCCTTAAGYATAGTTAGATCTAGCGTTCGACTAGCGAGGCGGGTRCGCCTATCCTATTTATACTAAAGAAAGATAGTATAGTAAGGCTATACGTAGATTATCGAGGACTTAATACGATAACGATTAAGAACCGTTATCTATTACCTTTAATTAGCGAAACCCTCGATCGCCTTTAGGGRTGCGAGTTCTTTACTACGATCGATTTAAAGGATRCGTWTTATYGCATTCCCGTTAAGTAAGCGGACCGCTAGAAGACCGYATTCCGAACGCGTTAYRGTTACTTTAAGTATTATATTATGCCCTTCGGTTTAACTAACGCTCTAGCGACCTTTTAAGGGTATATTAACCGTACCCTAAGTAGGCTAGTTAATTAGATCTACGTTATATATTTAGATAATATCCTTATATATAGCAAGACGCGTAAGGAGTACGTAAGGTCTACTAGAGAGGTGCTTACGAGGCTTCGTAAGTTTGCCTTATATATAAGTCTAAAGAAATGCTTCTAGTTTAAGGATAAGGTCGACTTCCTAGGTTTTATAGTTACCTCTATAGGCATCGAGATAGACTCTAGTAGGGTAACCGTAATCGAGAAGTAGCCGACTCTTAAGACGTACTTAGACATCTAGTAGTTCCTAGGGTTTATAGGGTTCTATAGGAGGTTTATTTAGAACTACTCTAAGATTATAAAGCCCTTTACGGATTAGCTAAAGGGAATAAAGAAGGGCAAGAAACCCGGATTCCTCTTATAGAGCGTAGCCGAAGCGTAGGCGTTCCGCTAGCTAAAAGATAGCTTTTCGTCGGCTCTAGTATTACGATACTATAATCCTTCCTTAAAGATTAGGTTAGAAACCGACGCCTTAGGCTATACGCTAGCCGGAATTATATTATAAGCATTCGATAGGTAATAGTATCCTATCGCCTTTTAGTTAAGAAAGATAATCCCTACGGAGTATAATTATAAGGTTTACGATTAGGAACTTTTAGCGGTTATAGAATCCTTTAAGTAGTAGCGCCCGTACCTCGAAGGCGCTTCGTATACGGTTTAGGTGCTAGTCGACTACGCTAACCTAAAAGGATTTATAATAGTAAAGTAACTAAATAGCCGTTAAGCTCGGTAGGCTGTCTTCCTCGCTCTATTTAATTTCGTAATTAAGCACCGTATAGGTAAGATAAATCCTATAGATACGCTATCGAGACGCCCGGACTACGTAGGCGAGAAGTAGGTAGTTAGTACGTTATTACTAACGTTATAGAAGAAACTAGCCTTCTAGGTAGATAAAGATAAGGCGGGAGAGGACCCCTTTATTAAGAGAATCGTAGCTACCTATAGGTAGTAGCGTATATCGATAGAGGTTACGGGCGGCTTACTCTAGAGTAGCAAACTACCTACGCTTACTATACGGGTTATAAGAGCGGTAGTTTCTAATAAGGAGGTATACCTCCTACTATCTAAAGTAGTAAAGGGAATAATTACTATTCTATAAAAGCATAATCCTAAGTATAGTAAGATACTCTTAGGCGAGAAGCATAATAGATATACCGTAAAAAACGGCCTAGTTTATAAAGGAGAATAACTTTTTATACTAGAAGACCTCGTACTCCGTACGTAGGTAATTCGTATATATTATAACGACGTACTCGTAGGCTACTTTAGTAAGGCTAAGATTCTAGCTCTACTAAAGCGGAAGTACTACTAGCTAAAGATAGATAACGATATAGAAGAGTATATATCCTTATACTATTTATGCTAAGTATCGAAGGCGCGTCGCTACCGGCCCTATAGCGAGTTATATACGCTTCCCTTACTAGACGGCCCGTAGTAAGAATTGTCGATAGACTTTATTATAGATCTACCTCCGAGTAAGCGGAACGGTAGCGTTTACGATACTATCCTCGTAATAGTCGACCGCTACTTAAAGATAAACGTCTATAGCCCTACTACTAAGAAGTATACTTTAGTAATACTAGTAAAGCTCCTTTACGACGAAGTCGTAAGGCACTAGGGAGTACCTAGAGGTATTATTTCCGATAGAGGCTCGGTTTTTACTAGCTAGTTCTAAAGCGACTTCTATTACGAGTCGTATATAACTCGTAGGCTATCTATAGCCTTCTATTCCTAGACGGATAGATAGATAGAACGAGCGAATTAGATACTCGAGTAGTATCTAAGAATATACTATAGCGAGTTTTAGGATAATTAGGCTAAATTATTAGTATAAGTAGAGTTCGTATATAATAATAGCGAGTATCCTACGCTTAGTATAAGTCCCTTCTACGTTACGTATAGGTAGAACCCGCTTATCGCTTTAGAATCTCGGGACGAGATTCCTAAGGGAAGGACCCTAGTAGCGATTAATACTACGACTAGACTAAAGACGGTTTACGAGACGCTTATAAAGCGCTAGAAGAAAGCAAGCTAGTCGTAAGCGAAGTTCTACGATAAGAAGCATAAACTAATATACTTTAAGATAGGTAATAAGGTATTACTTTCCTCGAAGAACCTTCGTCTTAAGATGCTAAAGAAGATAATAGGCCTAAAATACGTAGGACCCTTTAGAGTAATAGACGTAATTAGAACGTAGGCGTATTACCTAGCGTTACTATTAGACTCGCGTATTTATAACGTATTCTACGTCTCTTTTCTCGAGCCCTTTAAAGAGCGACTAGGTAAGTCGTAGGAAGGTAGTATACCTATCGCTAATAAAGACGGCGAGTAGGAAGTTAAGAAGATTATAGCTACTATAAAGGAGAGGGATTTCTTCCTTATAAGGTAGAAGGACTAGCTATAGGAATACGATAGCTAGTAATCCGTAGAGGAATATAAAGGTACTACTAACCTAATAGAGGCTTAGAAGTTATAGGCGAAGAAGGTAATTATAAGATTACTAAGAGGAATAAGGAAGTAAGTTTAGAATARRAGTAGAATTTTTAGCCTTTTTAGTATAGCGGCTAGGCGTAGGTAGCGCGTAATATATAAGTAGACGACGCTTACGATAGTAGTAAGAGAGCCGCCGGTTACTCGGATATCTCCTCCTTCTCGTCGTCTTCCTCCTTCTCCTCGGTAGTAGCCGGTAGGAGAGCCTTAACCTAAGATCCCCTATCGTTAGAGAAAGCGGCGGAAGCCGTACCTAAAGTAGCGACTAAGGTACTTATTAGGCGGAGCTCCTAGAGATAGTATTAGTATAGTACGAGAATAGTATATAGAACGTAGGGGTTTATAACTTACTTCGTACTTTAGTTCGAATATAGCGCGGCCTACGGCTACCTCGTTCTAGGCCTAGCGAAGGCTAGTATAGGCGATTCTATTACCCTATACTTCGCCTACGCCTCCCTTACGAGAGATAGTAAGCGAGCCGACGGACTTCCCGTAGTTCGCCTACTTTATCTTATCGGAGCGCTTAATATCGCGAGCGACTAAGTTTATACGGCGTTAGAGGACCTACTACTCGGCTAAGCCTACTACGCTAGCGGTATACTCCTCGCGAAGCGATAGTATAACCTTCGCCTAGCGTACTAGGTTAGGAAACTCGAGCGTTACGTAGTAGTAACTACTAAGAATATTATTAGACTCGTAACCGAACCGTAGGTAGAAAGCGAGGACTTACTACTCCTTATAGCGGAAATACTTAACCTTAGCGCCGACGGTTATAACGCCGTCGTAGTCGGGCTCGGTAGCTAGGATAGGCGGTTAGTAAGCGAACCGTAAGGTAACCGTACGAGAATATACGATTAGCCGCGTACGGTAAGTAGCGCTTATAAATAGTAGGGGTAGCGCCCTACGTATCGGCCTTAGTACGAGGCGGGGCGTTAGATATAATAGCCCGGGTACCGAAGTTCTTTAGCGCTATAGTAGCGGCCGGCTTACTAGTAGCGTAAGGGTAGTATAAGGTTAGTAAGAGGGTCGCGTAAGGCGAGCTAGTAATATAATAGAGCTTACTATACGCTTAAGATAGTAGTACGAGTAGGATAAGGTAGTATMGCTTAAAGTAAGAGAAGAGCTTTAAGCGCGAAGGAAAAACTTTAAGATAATATACGCGTACCTACTACTATAATAACGCGGGTTATCCTATTAATAACCTACTTACGTAACTACCTACGCGACGAAAACCTATAGAAACTAAGAGAACTAGCTAGAAGTAGATAGATCTAGTAGGTTAACCGAAAGCTTAAAGCTAGGTACGCGTAGGCTATACGTACTCGATCTAAGAACGGTCTAAGAATAGAAGTACCTATAGATACGGCGATATAACGGAGAGACGTACGTATATCGTAGTTAGAAATTAAGAGGCTTATAGGAGCCGAGACGTCTCCCTTTAAGAAGGGGGATAATTATTAGGAATTACTAAGGCTTCGGCTATAGCTAGACGTAAAGTTAGACGACTACTAAGCGTACCGGCGAGCGCCGCGTACGTAACGTATAGTC